>NC_071399.1:13797462-14100492 GCF_022682495.2 Desmodus rotundus | reverse complement strand
ATTAGAAACTAGAAATACTACATACTGTCTATAATTTTACCCACATTCACACTTACAAATTTTGATTCATGTCAGAAAGGTAATTAAAATAGCAGTTGGTTCGTATTCTACTTTTATAAACATACTTTTCCTACCGAAAAATCATAAAATGAGTACATAATTACTAAAGTGCTAGAAGTGAAAATATTTCCTTTACGTGTATAAAGGACACATGGGTAAAACCAAAGGGGGTAGGGGCAAGGGTGGGAAGTGGGGATGGCTGGGGTAGAGGGGAGTAGTGGGGGGAAAATGGAGATAACTGTACTTGAACAACAACAAACAAATGTGAAAAAATAAAATACAATGGATAGAAAAAAATGTTTCCTTTAGATCTTGGTAATTTAAATTTTAAATGTGTGAATCACTAACCTCTGATATCTGTGTTAAAACACAGTTCAAAAACCATTAGAATCATGCAGAAGCTTTTTATTTTGATGAGGTCCCATTTGTTTATTCTTTCCTTTATGTCCCTTGCTTTAGGAGATGTATCTGTGAGGATGTTGCTGCGTGGACTGTCTGAGATTTTCCTGCCAATGTTTTCCTCTAGGACTTTTATGGTGTTATGACTTACATTTAAGTCTTTTATCCATCTTGAATTTATTTTTGTGTATGGCGTAAGTTGGTGATTAAGTTTCATTTTTTTGCATGTAGCTGTCCAGATCTCCCAACACCATCTGTTAAAGAGGCTGTTTTTGCTCCATTTTATGCTCCTGCCTCCTTTGTCAAATATTAATTGACTGTAAAGCCTTGAGTTTATTTCTGGGCTCTCTGTTCTGTTCCATTGGTCTATGTGCCTGTTTTTATGCCAGTACCAGGCTGCTAAGAACCCTGAAACACCAATCCAAAAGAACCTATGCACCCCAATGTTCATAGCAGCATAATTTACAATAGCCAAGTACTGGAAGCAACCTAAGTGCCCATCAGTAAATGAGTGGATCCAAAAACTATGGTATATTTACACAATGGAATTCTACGCAGCAGAGAGAAAGAAGGAGCTTATACCCTTTGCAAAGGCATGGATGGAACTGGAAAGCATTATGCTAAGTGAAATAAGCCAGGCGGTGAGGGACAAATACCATATGATCTCACCTTTAACTGGAACATAATCAACAGAAGAAAAAAGCAAACAAAATATAACCAGAGACACTGAAGTTAAGAACAATCTAACAATAGTCAGGGGGGAGAGGGGAGGGGACAGTGAGGAGAGGGGATTACAGGAACTACTACAAAGGACACATGGACAAAATCAAGGGGGAGGGTGGAGGTGGGAGAGGGAGGTGGGTTCAGCTGGGGTGGGGTGGAGGGATGGGGAGAAAAGGCATACAACTATAATTGAATAACAATAAAAATTAAAAAGAAAAATAAAAAAAATAAAAGGAAAAAAAGACAAAAATCTTAATAATAAACCAAGTTTAAGATTAAAAAAAAAACATTAGAACTCAGTGTCGGTCACACGTGTCTCAACTGTAAGACGACAAGTGCTGCCGCATTTTTTATATTATGTGCATTTAGCAGTGTCCTCATTATGCAGTTTTTCTGAATTTCAGTAATCGACTTTAGCGAATACTTATTGCACACTCCTGCATGTGAGGTCAGTGCTGGCTGCTACAGTCTGAGGAGGGGCAAAGATGCAGAGCCCATTCTAAGGGAGCATACAGCCTTGTTGGGTGGAGAGGGGTGAAAATAATAACTACACAAAAACGGGATGAAATTAATAATTACACAAAATGTTAAATTCCTATGAGAGTCATAAATCAAGACTATAACACACTATGAGATATTGTTTATACATCATTTTCAACCCTTTTAAATCCTTGGGATTTTGCCTAGAGTAAATAATTATGTTTATCTTATGAAAAAAAATACCTTGATCACAAGAAGAAAGGTGCCTTCTAGCTTGTTTGAGTCTGGTTATTCTACTAGTGAGAAACAGAATTTTAGGAGATTTTGTCATAAAACTATAAAGGACTGCATATTTTACACTTTTAGAAGTGTGACTTTCTTCGGTGTTAAAAATTTTCATCCTTATTTTTCTATTTTCCTTTGAGTAGTTTTTCCTACTATCAAAATGAGAAGGGCTAACTAAACTTGCTATTTATGAAATAAAATGGGGTTTTTTTTGCTTACTATTTTTATTGTGGTTCCCAGTACAAAGACTCTCTCAGGTTGATACTTTGATTCTGCTTTAAATATGATTTTAATATTTGATTTATTTATTTATTAAATATCAATATCACTGTCTTTTGAATGTAGCAAATGCATTTTAGAATGTAATTTACCTATCCCAAACTAATTACATAAAACATATTTTTACATATAACATTATATTAATTTGAGGTGAATAATATTTTATATATATACACACACACACAGAGTAAAATGATCACAATAAATTATATAAAATATCTTTTATTTCCAAAGCTTAACCTATCTATTTTTAGAATAAGAACACACATTTTCTTGTCCTCCTAATACTCGACTATCTACCATGCAGCAGAAAATGTAGATTCTTTATACAGGTATGTAGCATATTCTCTATTTTAGTTGTTTGCATATCAAAGATGATCAAGAGTCAAGAGAACACTGACACAGGTGTAAGAGCCGGGACTCACCTGAGGTCTTGGGAAGGTTCTGCTCTGACGTGCGGCGTCTCCACAGAGTGCCCGAACACTGCTCCTTCGGTGCCTGCGGGAACACGAACCCCGTGTCAGTATAAGCAAGTGGACAGATAGGTTGATACTCATTTCTATTTTCATGGGCCAAATATGCTTCCAAAAATGGGACAACTGAAAACAAGAATACAGAAAGTAAGGGAAAAACTGAAAAAAGAATTCAAAATAGTGCAGGGCCAAGGAGGTCAAATCTCAGTATCATTCTGTGACCACTTTGAAGATGATGTTATTTATAAAAGTTCAGACTGAGTCAGAATTTTTAGCTTTTTACCAAAGAACAAGACCCACCTCCTTCCTCTTTTTTATTTCCTCAGTAAGTGACATTGCGGGGAAAATAGGTCACAATGCTCAGTTCTGTGTTTCTACATGCAGCAGAGCATGAAGGAACATGGGAAGAGCGAGCTGCAGTGTAGTGTCAGTCCCACTGAGCATTTAGCATTTCTCCCACAGAAGCTCCCACCTTGATGAGAGTGGTTACTGAGTGGCAGAAAACTGGGCATCTGACTTTGACCTCACTGGAAGGAAGGCTCTATCTAAGCCCGTGACCTGCTGGGCTTCATTTCACTGGAGTTGACTTCATATGGAGCTCATAGTCATCTAAGAGGTCAGGCTCTCCAATACCTTCCTCAGGCAAGTGAAGCTTCCATTTGATTTTCCAGGTTCCCAAGCTTTCCCACAATTTAACTGAGCAAAATAAAATGCCTTTCCTTTTCAAAAATTAAATGCAAAACCCAGTTTTTAAAGAAGATGATGAAGAAAAAACTTTTTAATTTATTTTTTGTAATTTCACATAAATGTTTCAGATGATTTCTTTCAGAATAAACTTTATGTTCTTTAGGTTTAATCTTCTTCAAATATCTAGGTGCAAGAACATTATACCTGTTCCATCAATGGCTTCAACACCAGCAACTGGAAAGTACAAATTTTAAACATACCAAATAGAGCTGCTTCTGTTTATTGTAAAGAACAATTTAACTATATTGATCAATAAGCAAAGAAGAAATTGCAAAAACTATTTCAGTAGTTTTTTCCTTTGATATTTTTAAGAGATTTATTTCTGTGTGAAAAACTCTTAGAAATAGGTCTTTGATAGTAAAGTGACAGTTTTATATAAAATTTTAATTTTATAATTGTGGTGTGGGGATGGCATTTGAAATGACATTGAAGATATAAATTTTCATATCTCAAGGAGAAACTCTTTTGGTATTTAAATAATAAGATATAACTTTCAAAAAGGATAGTATCCATGTGTAAAGTTCAAATATTAATTTCTACTGCTCTGATTTTGAAAACGTCTAAGACAAGATAGCAGAAATATAATTAAAGAACAGTAGCAATATTTATTTTCAAACATAGAATGACACATATAGTAACTCAGCACAGAATATTTCAGTGAAATTAAAAGTAAAATGCTATCAAAACTTTCATTTACCAAGAAGGATTAAAAGCTGATGGAGGTCTCAAATCTAAGTACCAAGACAGAAAATTATTGATGATTTTGAAAAATTTATTCTTGAGAAAATAAATGTATAATCACACCACTTGAGGGGCTAAATTTAAAAGTGAATAACAAATATTCAGCTAAGTGTAGGCCTCCAGATAATGAGAAAATGACTCTCATCTTTTCCATTTTTGTCCCAGAGTGAGCCAAAGGGCAAAAATAATAAGCAAAAATGATCACCTCGGAAAGAATCAATGGAGGGGGATGAAAGCCATCTGAGCCAGGCACATAAAAAAATCAAAAGTAAAAAGATATGTATTCTAAGAATTGGAAAATGTCATTATTAATAGGGCATAGACTTAGCAATTAAAAATAGGACACTCAATTAATTTTTAATCTTAGGTAAATATTAAATCATTTTAGCATAAATATCCAACATGTGAAGGGAACATTTTTATATTAAAAATGATTTGTTTTGTATCTGAAATTAAAAATTAATCATTAGGCAACACTTATTTGGTACAAAGAGTACAAATCTGACATTCTCACTTTAGGAAAAGAAAAAAATGTGTGATGAGTCTCATATTGTAAGTTATAGAAACCATGGAAACCATAAAGGAAGAGAATAAAAGGCTTCTGCTTTATACCTGAAGACAGCTTAAGACATATGCTAGGATGTTATTCTTTATAAATGTTTAATATAAATGTCATCCCACAAAAAACATTGGAAAAAATCATTAAAATTAAGTACATGAGAGGGAACTCCCCCCAAATCAGAATTACCTTCTGGGGGGCCAGCCCCTTTCAGGACAGGTTTCCTCCACTAGGTGAGTGTTCTAGGAACCCACTTGTATCAGTGCACCAGCTGGCGTTGTTGTGAGAAGCTGTGTTCAGCTTCAGTGAAACTCCTTTGAAGACTCTTTCATTGCATTTGCCTATTTCATGATGGGTGGTTTACAAGTGCACCTGCCCACACTGTGCTGAGTGTTCAGAAGTTTTTGACTAAAAATGTCCCCACCCTCCCTATTCACCCAATCTTGCCCCAAGCAAGATCTTTTGTTTTCCTGGGTGAAAAAAGTCCTCAAAGGGAATGTGTTGCCAATGTGGAAGAGGTGAAACAAATAATGGCAGAAGCACTAAAAGGCATCAAAATTGATGAGCTCAAAAACTGTTAGAGCAGTGGAAAATGTTCCAATAGATGTATTGTATCACATGGAGAATGCTTTGAATGTGACTGACTTCTAAACATGTAAGAATACACAATTTTTTATAAATAAATTCCAGTTTTTGGGGGTTCCCCCCTCAATACATATTCTTCCTAATGTGGCTATGTGTACTGTAAATGCTATACTCTAAGTAGTCATTATGAACCTGTTGGCATCCATATAGCCTTAGGAAAGGCATTTGTCTAAGAACAGGCAGCATAAGAAATGGAAATTAAAAAATACTTAGTATTTCCAAGTTCTTTTTGAACTTATAGTAACTGAAAAAGAAAAATATTCTGTGAAATGTAGCATCTCTCCAGCCACCAGCTTTATGAACTCTACTGCAGTTAATTTCAAATAAAATTTTATGATATTATTGGCTTTGTGTGAAAGAGCTTAAGAAAGGTAATACACATAGAAGCCAAGCAAAGATACCTCTTTGCTTTGAAATATTAGTTTTACATAAATTATTTCATTTTTTCTCACAGACCCTTTTTTTGTGGTTGCAAGATGGTTTATTCATGTACATGGTTGCCTGTGTTTCCAATTCTTCATTTCCCTCTGTCCCACTGTGGAAAAGGTCCAATCATGTCCTTGGCAAGGCCAAAACAAAAAATCCAATGGTGTCCCAAGATTCTGCTTGATATTGATGCTTAATCCTAAGAGCTCACCCAGGCTGCCACATTGCCCTGGTAGCTTCTAGGCCGGCATAGTCACATGCTCCCAGGGGAGAGAGTGCTTGAACAAACGGGCGAGTTTGGGTCACTAGTGAGAGTGTGCACATGAGAGAGAGACAGAGACAGACAGAGAGCGAGCTTTTCTGTTCCCCTGGGGTTATATCAGATATATTAGCTTGGGTTTGGGATAGACCAGGTGCTTTTTAAATGACCAATGGACTTTTCAAGATTTCATGGGCTTTCTGATGGGTCTACCCTCTAGTTAGACTAATAGGCCTTATGGTCAAGCACCTCCATCTGTGGAACCCAACATTTCAGTAACAGCAGAAAATGAAAGAGTGCTAATCCCCTTGGTGAAGCAACACTATGATCCCCTGGGGTGTGAAGCTGTAGCTTCTTGATGAAGCAAACAGATTTATAATCCCTGGTTTATTATACTCAATATACAATTTCATTTGTCCCCCTTCATATTAATAATTACCTAACTACCTATGATGACATTCTCCCTTGAAGACCTTGAACCTTGTAATCTTACAAGGGTAAATGGATAAAGGTCTCATTTTCTATAACTGCTTCTTGTTGTCAAAGGGGCGAAGTCCTGCCTATCTCAGGCCCAGGGGTCCTCCTATCTGCTAAAGGAAGACAGGAGCAAAAAACGATGAGTCTTCATGCAGGGAAGAGGGATTTTGCAAAGTCCAGGTCAGTCTGGCGCTGTCTTGGGAGGCGGCATGCGCAAAGCCTAGAGGATGAAGATGTTGGACAAGCTGGCATCCTTGTTGCATTCACACGCCACAGGTCCTCTCACTCCTGCTGGTTCGCCAGATGTTGTCGGTGGAAATCAGTCTCTTCCACAGGATTGCAAGGAAAGCACTACCAGGACTTTCGCATGGGAGACTGTGGTGTAGCAAGATGATTTATTCCTGTGGACAGCTGCCTCTGTGTTTTCAATTTCCCATCTCCCTCTCTCCCACTGTGGAAAAAGTCCAATTGTGTCCTCAGCAAGGCCAAAACAAAACACAGTCTCCAGAGTTTCTGCTTAATGTTAATACTTAGTCTTTGGAGCCCATGCAGTCTGCCATGGGCCCCAGTAGCTGCTAGACCAGGTTGGTTGTGTGCTTCTTGGTGAGAGAGCCCACAAATGGTGGGGTGGGTGCAGGTTGGGAGAGGGAGAGAGGGAGAGACAGATGAGAGAGAGAGAGACAGAGAGACAGAGAGAGAGAGAGAGAGACAGAGAGACAGAGAGAGAGAGAGAGGAGAGGGGGAGAGGGAGAGGGAGGGAAGGGAGGGAGAGAGGGAGAGAGAACTGGCCTCCAGATTTTCACGCATGTACACTGCGCACTTTGAAATGAGCACACTTAGAAAGCAACTCCGGCTTTTTCATTCCTGCCTTAATGACCTCCGAATGTCAATTTCTTTCGCTATAAATGGAAATAATAACACCAACATTACAGTTTAAGTTAGATTTTTCTTAAATAAAATATAAATGTATCCTGGTTCATTGTAAGAATTCAGTATTTCTCAACTCCCCCTTCACTTTTCTTTATGCAAATCAGCCACAGAAGGTGTATACATTGTGTGTGTAGAGTTAATGGCCTGACGTGGGTTCACTCATTAGTACATGAAAGCTCTATTCCCAAAAGGTCATAGCCTCATGCTGGATTTTGAAATCTGAAATTTAGACACTGTAAAGAGATTCTTAAATGTCAAGGAGTAAATGCATTTTATTAAACACGAGTCTATTCAGTAAATCAAGGAATTCCTCAATACAGCTGCTCAGGTGTCAGATCAGATCAATCAACTCTCCAATAAGCTCTCTCAAAAGAGACTTTTTCTAAATAAGATACTGTGCCCAGTATGGTCTCATTTTTAATTGAACTTTATCATAATGTTTAAAAAATATTGAGAACATATGAAAACCAAAAAAGCTCCAACTTTTCTGTGTTTTATACCGCTTAGTTCTCTGTGCGGGACATAGTGGAAACACATTATTTCAGTAACTGGGGTCAGTGAGACAGTCCTCACTCCACCAGGGTTGTACTTTCCTTTGAAAAAATCAAAGAAAGAGTTAAGGAATAGAACAAGACACCATTCTTTGAGCTATTTCTCTTTTCAATGTGAAATCTTATCGACTGAATTGGTAAAATTGCAATATAGCAATTAGCTCTGAGAAGTTAAGGGGGAGCAATTGGAGTAATTATTAGCCACACCACCTCTCATGTTCAATCCATGGGATTGTTACAAAACTTAAATAATCCAAATTCAATTAACCTTAGGTAACATTTTCAATTCCTATGCTGAGTCCAAGGAACATTCGTCTAGATCTCAGGAGCAAAAAATATTTCTATTTATTCATTATCTTCAAGTTTGAACATGTGCTATTGAATACATAAAAATTCTTTGGTTAATTAAATGGAAAGTCACTTTTGAAAATTAGAAATCTTTTTTTTTTATTATTCTTTTTGAGACCAAGAACCTTTTTTACTCTGTAGTCGCATTTCCTAGCACGTTATCTAGTATAATATGGACATTCACTAGTATGTCCACCTGATGTTGTTGAATGAGTGACTGTTTGCATTGCATGGGGGTGAGACGAGGAACAGAGCAGCGGAGCACTGCCCAGGAAGGAAGGGCACGGTCCTCAGCCTTTGCTAGACCCTTGGCGTAGCCGTCACAAAGTGCTTCAAAGGGGCAGATTCGGGCCTGGCACAGAATGCTTGCTGGTGTGGAGAGCCAGAAAGAAAAAGAAAAAAGAGAGACAAGCCAGATGGAAGGGAAGAAACCAAGAAAGGTCGGGATACCTGTCACTGTGGGAAAGGAAGCTAGAGAGGAGTAGATATTGAAGAGAGCAGTACCAATACAATTGGCTTTGGTCCCATCACGGTGGCATAAAGTATATAAAACAGAGTGGAGTCACTCCTGTCAACCAAAATGGCTGTCAGTCAGCCATGGCACTTCGGTTCAAGAGGGAAACTACCTAAGTCACATTAGACAAAGCTGGCAAGGAGACCCACACAAGATACCTGCACAGGTGACCAGAACAGCCATGTCTGCAGAGTGGGACCACCCATAGACAGGCTCCTGGGGAATTCCCCACGTGCCAGCAGGGGTGTCAAGCAGAACAGCCATGTACCACCCACAGGCTCCTGGGTAAATCCCTGCGTTGGTACAGGGGCACCATGGCATTTATCAAAAAGACCCAGAAGGGTGGGGTCCACCACTTTCCAGGGAGAACTGAGACAGGCTCCAGACCACTGCTGACACAGCCGAGCTCCACAACCCAGAGTGCTGCCCCACGCCACGCTGATCTCCTTTGGCATCGGCCACCGGAGGCTCTGCACTGTTGGACGGAGGACTTCATCTGTGCTACTGTCCACCCGGCTCCTGAGATCCTTCCCTGAAAGATGCTGACAACTCCCCTGCCTTGGTGCTGTCTCCTGGACAGACCTGCTGACTGAGACTCTGGGACTCAGATTCACTATCCCCCACTGATTGCTGTGGGCGTGTTATATTTCTCTTAGATTGTTAGAGTGTGAGTAGGATATTAATGTACATTGATGTCCTACACTGAGTGAACCCGCATTCAATACAAGCTGAGTGAATAGCATAGTTACCTTGTGTGACTCTTGTCTATTCCTCGGTGCCGGGCTGCTCGGCAGGCAGCTAGCTGAGCGAGCAGTTGCCTGGCTCACTTACAGGAAAGACTCTACCACAGACATACACTCATTTAGGATATCTAAATTCTATTTTTAAGTTATGTGTTTTGATGTTTTCCAAATATCTCTGCTGCCTTTACTTTTTCAAAAAAATCTACCATGATCATTCATATTTTTGAGGATTTGTGTTTGTTTGAAGGGGGACAAATAAAGAAATGAACCTTACATCCACATCAGTTCAGAACAGAAGAGATAACAATAGAATTCGAGCCCAGGAGGCAAAGGGGGTTAAGAGAACAGGAGCTTTTATCTGCAGCCCCCTGGCCTTCTGGCCATAGCAATTTATGGGAGTCTCAGGCAGCATTTGGAATTCCTGCACTACAATACAGATGGGGTCCAAGGGTGAATTCATCTAGATATCAGGAGCCAGAAAGACTCCTATTTAATCATTATTTTCATATTTTAGCTTTTGCTGCTGAGTATTGCAGATTCTTTGGCAGTCCTCATGCCCTGCTTTCTTTTTCCTTCACTGCAATCGCTTTCTCCACAGATTTAAATTGGTAAAATCAAAGATTGGACAGGGAATATTTTCACTCTATTCCCAGACCTCCTCTTCTTCTAATTCAGTCTTTGATCTTTGACAAGTATTTAAAGCCCTCTGGATGTTATTTGTAAAATTAAGCTCTGAATAATATGATCTCTAAGGTACCTTCACTTTTTAACTGTCAGAGTTATATGATTTTTTTTCAACCCTTTCAAAACACGTATACTATAGCTCTTCTCAATTCTCCTTAAATGCACGTGGAAATGAGATCGCCCCTACGTATCTACAGAAAATTTATCTGGGGGAAGAAATGGAGTAATCATATTGCCAAAAGTACATTATTAACTGTCATTTCTTTTACTCCATTGAAATGAGTTCTTCTGAATCCTGAAAGAAAAGTCTCCTCTTGTGTTTTTTAAAAATAATTTAAATAGTGTTCCAGCTTCCAGCTAATTCCACAAAATACAACCTACACATCACTAGATTAATCTTGCCAAACGTACTGATATCTCTTTCCTGGACAAAGGGTGTAGTTATTCTTGGATCCTGCTTTTGCCCAACATTCAAGGCTTCTACAATGGGACCCCATCCACCTCCTCAGCCTTCTTTTCCTCTACTCATCTTTGAACTCTCTTTACTAATTTCCCTACCTGTTAAGGTAAATGTAATCTGTTCATTCTCTGAACATATTTAGGGTTTACAACCTGTAACACTCATTTGGAACCTATCATACCTATTCTGAAATTTCACTTTTAAAATCATGTGTTACTCCCCTTCTAGGCTAAACAAAGAAAAAAAATCAAAGACACAGCCCTTGTACCCTACTGCATTCCTGTGCACAACATCTTAAATAGCTGAGATAACTGATAAATACTGATAAGGATGGATATTTTAAGGACCTTCTCTTTGAAAGCTTTTTTCTCTTGTTTCTGACCCTTGTTTGATTAATGCTACATTCAAGTCCTAAATACTCAAGTCAGAAACTGAGATGCTTTCTTGTTCAACTTCCTTATTAGTTTACTTCTTTCCACAACTTCAATGTCAATTTTTCCCTCTAATTATTCCTCTATACCACTGCCAAATGATGTTCCAAACACAAAGCTGACTGTGTAATTCTCACTTAAAATACTTCAAGTATCCAATTGCCTATAGAAGTCAAGACTAAATTCCTTGGTAAGACTTAACCTCTTAGCAGTTCTATGCATTGTGTGATTACGTGGCAGTAACACTCTTACAGATTGAAACGTTTAAGGATTGTCTTGAGTATTACTTCTTCCTGGTATACTTCTCACCCCTCCTCCCTTTGATAGTAGTCTCTATTCATTCTTGAGCATCTGATTCTAGAGTATTTTCTCTGTGAAGCATATTATGCACCCTTACTGCCATTCCTTCCTGTGTCCAGCTTTCCCAGCTTGGTAAAAATGACTGGTACAGCATTTATTACAATACAATAGGATAAAGCCTTAAACTCATACCTAGTAAATATGAGTTCCTCAAACTCAAGGATTTTGTCTTAACCAAATTTTATATATTTAGTACTACTCTTGGATTCTGATAATTGAGGATCAATAAATAAAGACAGAAAGAATGGGAATGAAAGAATAAAAGTAGAATAAACATAATTATTCTATTTTATAATTTATATGCAAAACATGCTGCTTGTTTCCTACTATATATCTTTGTTTAATACTTTAACACAAATCAACTTAATATCCTAGGGTGATGATATGAATTTATTGAAACTTTTATTATAAACCCAGCCAATGTTAATTTTTCTAGTACAATAGGGAAACAGTGTTGTTAAATTGTTTTTCTCTGATGAAAAAATCACCATGCTGTTCATTTGTGACTGGAGAACAAGATGCCAAATTTTTGATAAAATATTTCAAAATCTGTTTTTACTTTTCTTTCAAAATTTTTCATAATTATAAATGTACCTCAAGGAATTTACTCTCAGATGCCAAATCATGTTGTCTCCTCCACTACTAAAGGTTTCAGAATTCAGAAAAGATAATGAAAAAGATACTTGGTGATCATATGGAACACACAGTAGAATAAATCTATTTTCTTCAAGATGAAGTAAATTTCAAAAATAAATCATTTGTAACTAATAAAGGAAATTAGACTTAAATTTATCCATATTAGAAATGATGCAGAGTCCCTTCTTGCTTTTAATTCTAACTTTTGAGTAGCTTGTACCTTACTGGCACTTATGTCTCAGTTTTTTAGGGGCAAAAGTAGGTTTACAGTTATAATACAAACAAATAATACAACCATGAATAAACAACAATACAAGAATAAATTGTGTTTTGTGTACACACACCCGCAAGACTACTTTTGCCCCACCACTGTACAATGAGTAAATAGATTGGCTGCTAAAAGGCTATTCTGATGCCCTAGTTTTACAGACCAAAGCAACCAGGATAATTATCAACAATTACCAAATAATAATTCACTTGATTTCTCAGTTATAAACTTTAAAGAGGCCATGCAATGAAACATAAGTTATTCATCAAGTCTGTACAAGTTTTGGATGTGTATGTGGGGAAAGTAGTGATGCTAAAAGACTTGTAGGATAAATAAAAAACTGATTGTATAAATGAATGTTATACTTAATACAGAAGGATGGGCAACATTTATATCATAATTACATTATCCTGAAACATCTTCCTTCCCAGTCTTCTATGCATGTTGTGAGATTAATATCTTATGTCCAGAGCCATGATCAAAATCAATACATTTTATTTTCTCAATAAAATGGACAAATATCCTCGGCTCACATCTGAGTTCAGCCCCAATGTGGTACACAGCTCACTTCCGGGCACCTCAGATGCACAGTCACTACACCCCATTTTAAGTGTGTGCTGAGCCCCACTTGCTACTTCTCAGAGCCCTAGGAGGCAGGCTCAGCACACACAGTGCCCAAGAATCACCCCACAACACCTTGCCAGGGAGTAAACACCCCGAGACTACCTTCAACCAATGGGGCAAAGAGCTGATGAATAAGTGATGAAAAGGTACCAGTTTCATGCCTTTCAGCTGGACAATTATGAAAAACATTTTGGAAAATCTTTTTGGGGTTGGCCACATTTTGAAAAGAAAAATACTTTGTTCTCATTTCAAGTCATTTGTACAGTTTTATCTCATACATAATATCACTGAGTCTTAGTTAACCTTGGGAGGAGATCAGAAACTAGCAGATGAAGAGACTGATAACACCTTCTATCCTTCCTAGAGATAATGATAATCACCGCTAACATTTACTGAACATTTAAACTCTTCAGCCATGTGTTAGGCATTGAAGAACAATGTCAAATAATATGATTCTCACAGTAAAAGTTGGAGGGCAATTTAAAATATGTCCCCATTTCACAGTTGATGAAATGAAAGCAAAGAGGGAATAAATAAGTTGTTCAAAGGTATTCAGAATTTAGATGATCCAGAGTTAGAAAAAGTATAAACTAATTATGCTGAGTACAAATATGCTCATTCCTAGTTCCTTTTTTTTCTTTTGCCACCAAATCTGTATTCAAGAAAGTATGAAATCTATGCTCACTGTTACAATTTTTCAGTATCTCTCAATTTAGTGAGTAAAAATGTTTGATGAAATTGATCGCATCACTTAGCACAGTAGCAGAATACTTCTATGCCTGCCGTGCCCCCAACCCCCAAATCCACATCCTAATCTCTGAAATCTACAAATATGTTACCTTCAAGCAAAGAAGAATTTAGATGACAAATGGGAGAGTGCTACTTATTATTTAAAAATAGGGAAATTATCCCAGTTTATCCAGGAGGGTCCAAAATAATCACAAGGGTCATTAAAAATAAAAGAGGGAGGCAAAGAGGGAGAACCAGAGACACGACACCAGGAGACAGACTTGGCCTCCTGCTGCTGGCTCTGAAGATGAAGTTAAGGGAGCGGAAGCCAAGGGGTGTCACAGGCCTCTAGAAGGTGAACACGAAAATGAATTCTCACTGGAAAGAACACAGCCCTGCAAACACCTTGAGTTTATCCCAGTGAGAACCTTTCCAAACTTCCAACTTCCAGAACTCTACATGATGAATTTGTGTTGTCTTAAACCACTAAATCTGTGGTAATTACCATAACACCAGAAATTAATTCAACTAGTCAGTAATCAGAAAATGTAGGAAACCCATTCAAATTTGTGGTGTCTTTTTCCTTTCTCCTCTGTATCTCTCACCTTCTCACTATCTTTACAGTGAAATGAAAGATGGCCCCATTATCACTTATGTGAACACCGACTCTACCCACTTATGCACAGCACACTCACAGAAGCTCCACGGGTAAAATTAGAAATAAAACGTATTTTGACATACTCTAGTAAGATCATTTTGAAGACAAAGGTCAGCCTGATGAATGAATTTAAGACCAAAATTTGTTCTTCCTTAAATTTCAATAGGCCTTTAAAATTGCAGACCAAGATTATATTACTGTTTTCCAAAGTGATTATAATATCAATCATTTATCTCAATCTTTCCCTTGATATTACTTGGAACATCCTTTCAATTTACCTAGCTACATGAAGACAGAGAGGTTACTCCGGGAGCTCTCTATACTGTAGTTGAGAAAGTCAGACAAAGAGCATTTAAGTGCACTCATTCCTCTTCACCTCTAACTTTTCCCAGCCTAACTAAATAAATCTGCTTGAAATAATGCCTAGTTACTAAATAAGTCAGATTCGGGAGTTCCATTTTGTGTTATAGAAAATCTTATTCAGGACCTGAATGTATTGTATACACATGCATGTGTGGACACAGATAAAGTAGAAATGAGACTGGACTATAGTGAGGAGATACTGACTAATTTCCTGGAAGGAAGGAAGGAAGGAAGGAAGGAAGGAAGGAAGGAAGGAAGGAAGGAAGGAAAAGAAACGTTTTCTGTTTACCTGCCATCAGCCTCTTGGATCATCCTTCTGCATCTGTAATTATAGTTCTTTGACCCAGAAATGGAGATGCAAATGCTCAACACAATACAACACAATTGTTTGTTTTTAACTTAGTGTCACACAGACTTTTATCTACCCAGCTCTGAAAGATTTGTCTCCATCTCTAAATTCACCTCAGCCATTAATCTCTGGATTTGATGTTTCTTTGCTATTTCCTTGGTATTTTGATGTCAAAATCCCTCTATTGATTTTGACTTGATTCCTTTCATTCAGCTCTAGACATTCTGAGTTGCCTGAAAGTAATTTTCCACTTTCATTCTCTAGAACTCAATTCTCGACATCAAGCATTCAGAATTATAAAGGGATGGAAAACTCAGTGAGTTGGCTGATCTAACTAGAGTGTGTATGTTGAAAGGAATAAAAAGTGCAAGAGGAAACTGTTTAAGAATCCTGATAGTGGAAGTGAGCTTTCAGTTTGATGAAGATGACAATAGGGGGTGAAGATATTGTTTTGATTTTTTGAATGACATGATAGCAATGGTTTTCAGAAAGGAAGTATGTCAAAATTAACTGCATAAGAATCTTCTGCAATAGGTAAAATAAGGTAAGGGAGATTGCTGTGGATTGAAGAAAAGTGCAAATTTAAGGGTCATTTTGAAGACTATTGTCTAATTGATAATACATTAAAAACGTTTTCTCTTTCTTTCCCTTTGAAGTCACTTATTCGGTTTCTATATTATTAAATCACTTCCTGTGGCAGGAAATGGTTCATTTTCTTATTTAATCCATTCTTTCTTCATTAATAGAAGCCCTCACCCTAAGTTTTAACCACCATTTAGAGCTGGCATTTCTCTGCTATCCTTGCAGGTACATATAAGCACATGACTAGTTTTGCCTAATGTATCAGTGATGAGTGCTATTTCCAGGTTGTGATATTCTAAGAAAAATCCTTTCTTCTGCTTCCTCTTTTCCTCACTTTTCAGGGCTGAAGTGCAGAGATGGCGGTATGTGACCGCCTCAGACTGATGGGGAAGGGCAGCAACCTGAGCTAAAGGGATTCCGATTTGGAAGGTTTAAGGATCCTATATCACTGGGTGTCTCATTGTATCTGACTGTGTCTGAACTTTAATATGAGAGAAAAATAAAATTTATATTGTTTGTGCTCCCTGTATTTTGAGAAAATAACTAGTATTACTTATCCATATTCTACCCTTTTTGACATTTTCTCAAGAGCTCTTAAATATCTAGTAAAGTGTACAGTTTTCCATTTGTAATATTGAATATATAATTTCCATGTCATGTATTTTCAACTTCCTTATTTTGTTTCTTCCTTTATCTATTGTGCAATTCTTTTATTTTCCTTTATAACTATTTATCTTAAAAATACCAAACACATAAGGAGAATATTAATGGGATTTAAAATTATGATATGGGGGTATTTATTAAATGTCAAATCTGTGCCAGGATTGTTCCTAAGTGACTTTCACATATGTATGTTACCTTCACCAACACCCTCTGTGGTGGTTCCTCTAATGCCCCTTTGAAGAAGACAAAATAGGCTTAGAAACTCAGTAATTTCTAAAGTGTGGCAGGCAGAAAAATGACCCCCACCAGTGCCTACCACCAGCCTCCTTAAACCCTGGAGACTGAGA
The DNA here is from genome assembly GCF_022682495.2 of Desmodus rotundus. NCBI lineage: Eukaryota > Metazoa > Chordata > Mammalia > Chiroptera > Phyllostomidae > Desmodus > Desmodus rotundus. The sequence goes on along the minus strand of NC_071399.1, from coordinate 14,083,699 downwards.
ATATGCTACATGACAAAAAGGATTTCACAGAAGTAATTAGGGTTCCTAACCAGTTGACCTTAAAATAGGGAGATTATCCTGGATTATCCAAGTATCTGGATAATGTAATAAGGCAATGTAACCATAAGCTACTAAAAGCAGATAACCTCTTTCCAGCTGTTGGCAACAGGAGAGGATATTGGAGAGATTTGAATAATGAGACAGATGCTACCCAGTGTTCCTGGAGGCAGGAAGGACACTGGAAAGCAGGAGAAGGAATATGGGTCGCCTCCAGGAGCAAATGCCAGTTCCTGGCTGATGGCCAGCCAGCAAGCAAAGAAACTGCATGTACCTTCGGTACACCATATTCTATAAGTGATGTATTTTTTGAACTTTACCATGGTATATAAGAAATCAGACAATTCACTTATACAATGGCAGGATAAATGATATCTTTGAGATATATTAGGGATTTAAGGCCCACAACTGTAGAGAAAAAAATTAAACATCAGTGGAAAATTTTAAAACCACTACACAGAGATGTTATGCCAACATGCCACATTCTTTTTTAAAGGGACTGTCCTCTTTTAAGACATTTTTCACATTTTTATTATACAACTAAATTTTTAAGTTTTGTTTTAACACAAGTAGGAAACATTTAAATGATGGTTTTAAAAAATAAGTCAGGGAGAGGCCGATCAGTAAGGTCTAGTTCATTATTTATACACTTCAACACCTGCAGTCAGTTTTTACCTAGAGATTTGCAGGGAAGATAGAGTGGTACTAATCTTTAGTGTCTCCAAAATCTTTATTCTCAATAAGTTTAAAAAGCAACTAGAAAACTAGTTGAGAGAGCTGAGTGATTTACTCTAGTCTATGAACTTGAAATGCCACCCTAGAGTAAATTAATGATTGCACAGTCCTTTCCTCAGCACCTGATCTATTACATTTCTCCAAGTGGTACTTGGGCTAAGGAGCTGCCTCCTGCTGGCCGAGTGTTACTGCATGCATTCTTGGCATTTGGACGGGTGGGAGGAACAATGGTCCTACATAATAGGAAGCTTGATTCCAAAGTTGACCAGTTCACAGTGTGCCAATTTAACAGACAAGAACAAGGATGTGGGAGACTAATAAAAAAACAAGCCAGAAAATATTGATTTAAACCCAGAAACATGGTGTTTAATTTAAAAGACAGCTCTTCAGAAAACCCTTTCTTCTGCTGTCAAACAAGCATTAGAACTTGTCTCTCCACTCAGTGAGAACAGCGACAGGAGCGATGCCCTTGGTTTTCAAGCAAACACAGGGCACAGGGTGGAGGCGTGTTGGGATTCATTATTCTCTCTGATTGCCAGTTTTAATTTCTAATGCCTGCAAAAAACAGATATATCCTTTCTCCTCATACGCTTAGCTCCTTTTCCCTTTTCTATCAAAGGCAGGAAAGGAGAGTTTTAAGTCCAACCGATAGCTTTTAATTCAAAGTTAAGCTATTCTACAGGGAGGGCAAGAGTCTTTCACTTTGTCAAGTCAAATGACTTACACACGCACTTGGTTTATAAGTGAATGTATCACTTGGAGTACAGATGAAAGTGTAAATTTCAGTTGACTGATCTGCCTGAAAGCACTAAATTTAAAAGTCTTCTGAGTATACAGATTTCTATCTTCATTTGTTTACCCGGACTCAAAAGATATCTTTAAGTCGTATCATTGGCCAATAGCAGGGGATACAAAATGCAAATAGAGTTTGCAAGTATGCACACAGCACTAACCTGTGAAACTCCCATATCTCCGCTAATACAGAGAGGAGCATGGTAGGGTCACATAAGTGTATTCAATTAAGATTTAAGTAAACAAATGCGCAAGTCACATAATATCAAGAGTAAAAAAGTTGCAGAATTCAAGCACACGATCACTCATCACGGTGACGGGGGACGGAGGGGCGGTGGTGTTCCCGTAACCGTCGTCCATCCTACTTCTGTCCTCCTGAACACTAGGGGCATTTAAACGCGTCGGGTAAAGTCCTGCTACTTTTCAGGAGGGGTAAATATTAAGTATCCTGAGCGATACTAGGTTCATAAATAATTTCAGTCAGAAGTGATTTTGCCTCAGGTGTGTAGACACGCTTCACAGAAATGCATCCACTCTGTCGTCCTGAAGGAGGAGTACAAAAGGCCGTTGTTCGTAAAGGATAAAGCTAGGAAGAATCTGTTTTAATTCCTATGAATATTCCTTAAATAGAAAAAATGTGTGTCACGACTTTGAAATTCTAGAATAAATCTCACACAGATCTCTTGTCAGAGGCAACTTTGAAGTCGTGTCAGCACAGCTAGCGAATTATTGATGCATGCAGCACCCTGGAATAGTGCTTCTCTGTAGTGTGTGTGTCAAATGCTCCAAGCACACGCTTTAAAGTATATGCGGGTTGCTGATCAGCCCCCGTTCTCCTAAGTTGCATGCTACGTTATGCCCAATTTCCTCCTCTAAGTGTGGAAAATTCTCCATTATACTTGCCTTTCATAGTTTTGTTTTTCTTTATTTCAGGAGTCTCACGGGAGGAACGGAGCTACTCTGAAGTGAACAGGCACCACTCTGGTGAAGCAGGAAGGGCTTAGCAGGACTTTGAGAGCCTGGTTGGGGTGCGTGTTTGGGTCTGTGAGGCCCAGGAATGTGAGGGGGTCCTGGGAGTGGGGATGGCAATCGGTGACCACGTTCCCTGACTTAGCGTGCATTTGTTAACAATGGGCTGCCTTTGCACAGGGACACAGGTTGAGGCCAGGGTCATTTGTCACAGTCGCTCTCATTCTTCTGCCCTAAGTGCTATGCTTCAACCCCTTATAAAAATATGCTTGAATTCAGCAATTATGGCCTCAAGATTATATTATTTTGAATCTTCTGGAATCACACGATACATAAATTTATTGCAAAACAGATTGAGTTGCTCAGATAATTGGAAAATATAGATCAATCAAGAGTACATGAAGAACTATCTCAAAGTTACGTGTATACTTTTGAGATAGAAAAAAGAAATGGAAAAAAAAGAGCCAGAGTGAGACTCAATGTATTTATCCATTTCTACATACATGTATGTGTGTGTATGCATATATATACATACCATGCATATGTCACATACACATTCACACATGCAAAGAGGGGGAGAGAGGAGGGAAAATGAACAAGTTAGCAGAGATGACCGCCCTAAGGCAGTTAATCGAAAAGCTGAAAAACAGATTTTTTAGGGGGCACAGTCTTCTCTGACTTAATAGCCCAAATTAGCAAGCAGCCAGGATACCAAGAAAAAGTTGAGTACCCACCCAACTCAAATTAAAAAAAATACACAAAAAACAAAACTACTTAACGTGTCTAACTTTGTGAAGACAGCACTTCACTGCAAGGTGGTATAAAGACCAGAGAAAGCTGAAATTCCATGAATCCCAAACGCTGTCAAGAGCTCTAAAACTTTCCTTCACTTATGGATACAAAGTACCCCATGCGAATATCTGAATATTGATAAAATAATTTGGGGGGATTGCATAATGTCCTAAGTCAGGGGTGTCAAACTCATTTTCAAACTGGGGGCCACACCAGCCTTGTGGTTGCCTTCAAAGGGCCGAAATAATTTTAGGACTGTGTAAATGTAACTACTCCTTAACTGTTAAGGAGTTGAAATTACATTCAGTCCTTTGAAGTCAACCACAAGGCTGATGTGGCCCCTGGTGAAAATGAGTTTGACACCCCTGTCCTAAATGCTATCTCAGGATTATGTTGGTAGCAAAAGCTGATAACCATTAGGTAATTCCAAGGTTCAAAGATTGTTAAATATTGAAATCGTATCTGTCCAATCCTCCTGAGTGTATTCCCACCCACATCCCCCACTTTTCCACCCACCAGCAACTCAAATGCTAGCATAGAGGGCCCTAAAGTCGATGTCCTTTCTGATTTGTCTGTGTTCTGTGACAACCGTAACCCTCATGCTTTTTTTGTTCCCCCAATCTCAGGATTTAGAAAGGTCAATTTGGTAAATTTTTGCCTCCCAGGATGTCTCCTTTCCTGACCTTTCCAAGGAATTTTAAGAAAAAAAGGGAAATGAGGCACATCAGCAGCAATGGTGACTACCCCCAAACACCAACCTTGATGTCACAGGCTCTGGCTGTTCAGCAGGACACCCTCACCCAAGGCAGGAGGACAGGGTGGTCCGTAGGAATGGTGGTGGTGGGCTGTGACCAAGCCCAGGCATGCCCGATGAGGGTCCCCATCCAACAACCCTTGTTGAATGTCATTGCTATTTAATAGTGCGTTGTTTTTGAAATCCATTCAGGTACTCTTGTCTGGAACATTGGCCATATTAATTTTATCTTTATTAATAAGAATAAAGAGCTAACTTTTACAATGTCTTCGTTATGTGTGGAAAACATTCTAAACATACACATGAGTGCACAGATATGCAGGCGTGCACACACACACTATTGTAATTGAACACTAAATTTATCATTATCATCAAGATGAAGGAAAGAAAATTGGATGCAAAGAGAACTGATTTAAAATCTTTTTTGCAGTAGAGGTAGGATTCATGGAGGGCAGAGGCCAATTACCATGCTAACTCTTCCTGCGTGGCCCGGAGAGCTCAGTTGGACCCAACTAGATACGGTAGAAATCCCAGGAGCCATTCCCAAACTCAGCTTTGGGAAGCACTAAGTCAAGCATATTTCATCTTTTCTCTTTTTTAAAACACTGTATGTCTTTTTGGCTGTTTTGAAAATATTTCAGTAAAACATGTATTGCTGTTGTGAATCAAATAATTCAATAGAAATTATCCTTGCAATTGTCTTTATAAACTTCTTCCCCACTCCCAATCATGCCTTTAGCTTTCCACTTTGTTTTTGTTCTTGCTTTTTAATTTCAATTGTTGATTGACATGTGACCCTAATATTAGAATAATGACTTTAGTAACTTCTAAATCATCTATGATTAGCACTTTTTCTTGATTTATATATTTTGCAAATAACTATGAGCCCCAAAGAACAAGAATTTAGTATACTTCTAACCTTTCCCCCTACTTCATTTTAGAGTTGATATTTACATTTTAGTTTTCTTTTGCTTATATTTTAAATAGTATCACTAAATTTTATTTGTCTGTCACCTTTAGATAGCTTTACTTAGTGTTTGGCCTACACTTTATCTTCCACCATTCACACCCACTTTCCTGCCCCACCTCTCCCGAGACTCACACCTTTCCTTATACATAAAGGCTAATGTTCACATTCACTTCAGCATCCACAACCAGGGCCTTCTGTTTGAAGACAGTTGGATAATCAAATGTTGTGACATCGTGATAGAATACGAGACTCAATTTTAGACATGGGGATCACACATCTTACAAAATAGCTTTTTTATTCCCTGTTGTAATTCTTTCAAGAAGTAAACAGTGTTCCAAGACATCAATCTACAGTACCTGTAACTTTCAGCTTTTCAGCGCCAATGGTAATCTCATCTTCATCTGCAGAAAACAGCACCCTGCCATCTTCGCTTGCTCGCACTTCAAATCTTTTGCACTGAGCTTCCACAGCATCAGCTCCTATGGTCAGAGGAAAGGTTTAAAAATGAAACTGGTGTGCAGGAAACCATCAATATGTATTTTTTAGAAAGATAAGAGAAACACATATGTTATTTAGTTTATCTCTGCAGTACGTTTTACACCTGAATTAATGTTTTTAATTGTTAGGCTTTTCAGTAAGCTAATTTGGTAGAATATTGCTGGGCTAGGATGGTTGGCATAGCTCTGACATCTAGATGTCTGACACAGTAGTAATAATGTTTGTGCGTTTAGCCGGTTCAAAACTCTGTGTGTAGACAAGGAGAGACACTGTCTCCTTTGTTCCTGGTTGCAGCCTGCAGATGGGGCATTCAACCTGGCACCTGTTGCATCTCAATAAATACTTGTGGATTGAATGACTCTCAGGCTATCTCTCTACGAGCGGATAATAATGCCCATACCTGCCACATCACGAGGTACTTATAAAGCATTATTCAGGTGTGAACCTTTAGTTGCCCTCCATTTAGAGTAATTAAATATAGAGTCTAACATTGACATTTGTTCACCCTTTACTGTCACTGAATGTGAATCCATTTTACAATCTTGCAAATACATACATATATATGTGTATGTATATATTTGTACAAACATATATGTATTTGTATTTTAGTGTTCCCCAATGTGTCTTATAATCAATAATTTTCTTGATTTATTAAAATATAATATTAAATTAATATAATTACAGCATAAAATTGAAATCTATTTCTAATTTATTGGCTACTTTTATATATTATACATTAATAAATTACAAAGCCTGTTCCATATTTGGAAAACATAATTAATTTGAGAATTCAGAGGGCTTCAGTAAAAAGATCAAACAGGTTAGGGGTTGAGGAATTGTTATTTCCACAACATTTATTTCTTTTCCCAGATGGATCTGTAGCTTCTCTTCTTGTTCACATTTGTATTATCCTTCCTTTTCTATCTTCTACCTGCATCAGGAACGCTGTAGGTACAATCCAGCCTAGTCAGAGACCTAGGCACATCACGCTCCATGCATACTTCTTTTCATTTATTTTTGCATATGTAATAAACATAATGTTTGTATCTGCTCAAAATTCATACATTAAATTTTAACCTCCAATGTGATGATATTAGGGGGTTGGGCCTTTAGAAGGTAAATAGGTCATCAGGGTGGAGCCCTTGTGAATGGGATCACTATTCTTATAGAAGGACCCAAATTAGTCCCCCCCCCCAACTCTGCAATCCACCAAGTGAGGACACAATGACAAGCTGGCTATCTGTGAGCCAGTAGGCGGCCAATTACCAGACACTGGACCTGTTGGCACCTTGATATTGGACTTCCAGCCTCCAGAACTGTGAGAAACACATTTATGTTGCTTAGGTCGCCCAGTCTATGACATTTTGCGATAGCAACCTGGACTAAGAAATGCACTGTCATTGTTTGTTAAATATACGACCCTCTAGAATTGAAAACACGAGATCTTTGTATTCCAATATATCCTCCAAATTTAAAATTGTGTCTAATTTCTAGTGGCACTCAGTAGAAAACTGTTAGGTCATTAAATTCTAGACTTAAGCTTTCTTTCCCTTTCCTTAGTCCTCACTCCCCCCTCAGCCCTCCTGCCAGCCCTAGTCCACCAGCTTCCTGGCTTCAGTAATGTACAGACTGCCATCATCAGAACTCCCGAGGAGCACTTAACAAGAGGAAGAAGTTACTTCCAAACCCTGGTAACAGGAGGGATAATTCTTTGAAAAGAAGGTGTGTGTTTTTCTGATATTCTGAACTACATTCGTGTTTTCAGATCAACAACATAGAAAATTGGAAAAGCTGCGAAGGCAATGTTAAGTAAGTTAAAACTGGTGTTAGTCTCAAGGGCTGTCATGTTTAAAACAGCATGAATTACATTCTAAAAGTTTTTTTAAAAGCAAAGAACTTCCATTCTGGAGTTTGACGACAATATTGGAAAAACCATGAAGGACTTATTGTCCTTGGTAAAAGTTACTGCATGTCGTGCTGCAAAAGTTATTTCAGAGCCTGTATTCAGTTGAGTGTTTTCTTCCAATCATGGTCTAATTCTGCTATATTGTTCTTTTAATTCTCTAACATAGTAACACAACTGGATGATGTTCAAAAAACTGTTTGAGGCTGAGGTGTTGATAAATGTGAATTCTGAGTTTTGAGGCCTCCCAGAACTCAGGCACAAATTAAATCCGAATTGCCTAAAAGATATTGTAGCTAATACACACATACAACCTTAACATATATATTATGTTGCTTCCTTCAACTCTACTTGGTTATTGGGTGAATTGATCTGCACGGCACACCACTGACTTTAATGATGTGGCGTAAATTAGATCGCTGCACTACACGCATACACAAACAATATACACACACACCAGCAAAGCCTTTCTCGGCTTAATACGTATGGCATTATATAGCAGATGATTTATTAACATAAAAATGCTACATCATGTGTCCTAGACTATTATTGTCTGGGTATGGAAAGGTGAGTTGAAATCTTAATTTACTAAATTCAAATAAGCAAAGCAAATAAGAAAAGGCACTTAGAATGGAAGAGATGCATCTAGGTCAGAAATAGACACACACAGAATCATCTAATAAAAGTATATATAAAATTATTACTGCAGCCTACACTTTATTCAACTATTAGTTTAATTACAGAAGGAAAAATCGCAAACAATTAGCAGTGCACTGATAGTAAATAAACATTTTAAATCAAAAAATAACTTTGAATACATTGTGCTTCTGTACACAGCTTTCCTTTTCTGCAAATGGAAAAGAGTAAATACATGTAATTGGGCATATATTGCATTGCTGTCAATAGTCATGTTTAAAGTTAGGGTATTAGGCTACATGAAGCTAAATTAATTATAGCTTCACGTGGTTGGTGTCGCTGTTCTGCACTGCATGCTCCTGGTATCACATGTTCTCTAGGCTAGGTCTACTCAGGATCCCGTCGTACAGAGGGGAGGTAACATTCAGTTTAGTTGTATCTCAGCCGGGAGGCCTCCAGCGTTGCGGGAGAGCCATATGCCCGATGACTCTGGGTGAGTTCAGTACTTCATGAGTTATCCCAAACACCATCTCGCTAACCAAAATATCGAAACTGAATGTTTCCTTAGGTATACCTCTGAGGAAATTTAGGTCAACAATGTCAAAATCGAATAAGAGCAGTTAGGGTTAGAACAAGTGAGAACTGGCAGGAGAAAAGAGAGAGAATCTGTAACAAAACAATAGGTTCCGTGAAAGGATTGAAGAGTTCAATACACACCCCAATATTTTCTGTACTTTATTGCTCATTTAATGTTCTGTGTATTCTTCGAGAGGAAGCACACCACGATAACAACTAAACAATTTCTTGTTCCCCTCAGAGACTGTCCCATTGCCTTGTTAAACGGCCCACACTTATCTACAGGTCATACTCAGTAGCCAGAGGCATGTTTTGATGACAAGGAGAGCGGCTCTAATACCTTACCCACTGCCTGCATTTTCTGTTTACATCAAATCAGTCAAGCACATGACTTGGAAATTTCTTTAATAAAAATGTCCAAAGGAGCTAAAATGACATACTACCATGAGCCTTTTGGTGTGATTCAGTACTGAAGAAAGCAAGGCAAAGATCAAAACGAGTATGTCTGATTATCCCTAGTGTGTTTTCCTCAAGCGTATCACGATGTATTTTGTGTGTGTATAACTCCAATTTTATATCTGTCAGTACTTTCCAGGTCTTGAAAAAGGGTATTATTAAATGATTAGAAATTCCCATGAGAAAAACAAAAGCGAAATTCAATACACTTAACTAAATTCCATGTTTTGAGATTCTGGGTTTAGGATTATCATGGGCCAACAAAGAAAGCAAAGTTTGAAACAAAAAAAGAAGCTGCTTTTATGAAATGTAAGTGCTGTGCTTTATTTCGCACTGCGCGTGCCATTGAAAAGTCACAGGTGACGTGCACTCTGATTGGGGTCGGGGAGAAGGGAAGCAGAGTGAGGGAGAGGTCGCCAGGGCCAGGCTGGAGGGCCTGTCTGGAATTTGCAATTCTCATAGGGTCCTGCCAGAGATAAATTTCCCCCCCCCCCCCCCCAAAGCGCTCGGGCATGCACTCACACACACACATGCACGCACACACACACACAGAAACTGTCTTCTGCATTCAAACTGCAGGAGGAGCCACTCTTCCTCCAGCAAGTAAGGGAGCTACAGGAACTCTGAGGTTCCTTTCTCCATCCTATCCCGACCCGAGGCTTCCATCCCGTGTCTACACCAATGCAAAGTAATTCCACAATCAAAGTTTGTTTTTTAACTGAAATGAACTCCATTCCTTTTATCATTTGTACTGTTGTGCCTTACTTTTCACTCCCTCGCCCATCTATACTACTCCTGAGATTGCATACTATTCCTACTAGAGAGTATGCGTGTTCTTGTAGCTCATCATTGCAAACACTCAGTGTTAGCAGACTTTGTAATTTTTTCCAGTATGAGTGTGTAAGTGCTATGCCACTATAGTTTTGATTTACAATTCCTTGATTACCGTTGGAATAAACATCTTTTTTATGCTGCTGCTCTTCAATCATACTGACAATCGACTCCTCAGTTAGCCCATGGGGGCTGGTGGGGCTGACTCTCTCTCTAGGAGTGGTCCATTTCTCATCGTACAGCAGTGCAGTTCTCTCTGACCAAAGCAATTCTTTCATGCAAAAACACATGACGAACACTCTGCTGGTTTTTGCTTTATGTTTTGAAAGTGGCACCACCTTCTCTTCAGATCACAGACACTGACCATGATATGAACTTGAGGCTTTGAAGTCTAGCTCCCATGTGGAAAAATTCTGCCTGAGAACTCAGCCAATCAGCAAGAAAGGAACAGAAAGAGAAGGGCAGAGAGACACCCCTGAACAATTGCTTAAGCAACTGGATGCAGTCAGAGACAAGCTAATCTATCCTTGGACTTACCAATTACATGAATCAATAAATTACTATGCCCGTGTTGAATAGTTCATAAATTTGGGTTTGGCTTTCTTTTAGTTGCAGTTTTTACTCTTTCTTTTCTTCTTTATGTTTTTATGCATCCATTCATTCTAATATACTTTATGCACATTTCCTCTAAATAATATGTAATATAACTTGTTTAGCTGTGGTAGTTTAATTTGCTGACGCATTCAACTAGTAATGCAATCTCATGGGTACCAATTAATTTTAAGTTCCCTGCCAGCTACCACAATTATTTTCTTCTCTATTTTCAAAAACATATTTCTTTGACAATTAATTTATCATTTAAAGATCACACTGAAATTCATCTTCACAGCCCACGTACTTACTTTTTTAATGTAAGAGAACTTACATAGAAGCCATTCCAGAGAACTGCATTCTTGGCAACATTACCTCTCTACAGCGTAACTCAATATTTTTACTTATACTATCTTTTGTTCTGTAATAATAATATTTAAGGTATCCTTATTAACATTCAGAATTCATGTAGAAATTGCTTCATAGTTCTCTTAATAACAGCCTTATTGTGTTGCCTACAAACTTCAGCCAGATGGTATTTAAATGGAATGATATCAATAACTCCATTTTAAATATAAATGGGCAAACACCAAGTACCACAATAAAGTTTGTACAATGTTGCCCACAGGTAGCGAGCACGGTGTAGATTCCAGTCATAAGGGGGAGTGGCAATCCTCAACGCGACTCAGAGGACTGATGCCACCCAATGGAAACCTTTCTTTAGAGACTCAATTCCAGTGTGACGGCATGTTTGTTAATATTGAAACATAAGTGTTCTGTTTTGTTGATGGGAGCATTGACTTTCAGAAGAATTTTAACTTTCATGCATGTAAATCAGTAAGTCTTTTCTTCTGCAATTTTTGACATACAGTTTACCCTGGGAGACCTTCTCCACCCAAGATCAGATAACTCTTCTAATATAAATACTTTTCATTATTTGTTTCAAATTTCAAATAAAATCGTTACATTACTCCATGGTCAATTTTTTGTTTTACTGTTTAAAGATGTAGAGATTTAACTCTTGCTACTAAACTGTTAAATAATTAAGTCAATGTCACTTATTTAGTAATTCCACCTCTCTTGTACCCATTGATTTGAAGATATATTCATCTTATTTTGAATTACTGTAGATACACGGTAACTTTCTTAGTCTTCTATCATGTTCTTCTTATTGCTTTTGATTTTTTTAAAATTCCAAATTGTATTAGTTAATGTGCCTGTAATATTTGATGCTACGTATGTTAAAATTCTCTTTCATTAAATTATATCATTTTGGAAATATTTTACCCATTAATATTTTCATTTGAACTGCTTTACATTTATAGGTTAATTTGGGGAAACCCCGATTATTTTAACACAATGTATATTCTAGACTTCAAATTTTTTAATGTATATTTGCAATAAATAACAATGAAAAACAATACAATTAATAGAAGGCATTATTCACTATTCATTTTTATGTTCCTATAAAACATTCACATCTAGAATGGATGATTGCTACCAGAATTAATGAGCTGTTGGAATGTCAGAAAACTAAGAGAGAGCCGATGTGAAATCTTAATGTCCTGTCAGTGACTGGTTAAAGGGCTAGATGCCGTGGGTAATTTAACTGTGCTTATCGCCCAGCGGCGGTCCTGTGAATGTCGTGACATGTGAAAGCGCCTGCCCGTGCCGATAAATCAAGTGATAACAGGTAATAACCTCAAAGTGCTAGAAGTAAATGTTACCTTGAGCGATCACCAGCCCGTAAAAATTACAGTATGTCTGAATAAATCTTTACTGGTGGTTTTCCCATTAAGGCAGCAATACTACTACGAATAATAATAGCAGCTAGCACATCTGTAACACTTGCTATGTGCTAAGACCGTCTCATACATCAACTTACTTAATGACCAGAATAATCCAACAAAGCATGTAGTATCATTATGCCTGTGTTACCACTTGGAAACTCAGACACAGAGAGGTTATTAACTTGCTCAAATCACACAGCTGGTAAATGCGTGCATGAGAATAAACCCTGGGGCCTGCCTGGCGCCAGAGCCCCTGCCCTTCATTCAGAGCCTTTTCTGCTTCCCAGGACACTCTGAACGGATGCTGAGCACCCAGCAGCAGTTGGGTCCCTGAGATCCTCCTAGCAGGACAAACTGAGGCCTCAGTCTCGGGGCATTAAGGGTCAGTTCCTTCTCCTCCACAGTCCTGTCTTTGTATCTTCTTCATTCTCACACCTGTGTCCCCCTGAAAGTCACGCTACCATATCCTTTTGCACCCAGTTGGTCATGTGCTTCCAGGAATCCCAAAGGAAGACATACGTGTTAAACACACTTTCATCCTCTGGACACACTCTACTTGTTGTACACACTCATCGGTTCATTTGTAATTTACATCACAAAGTGTATCTTTAATACCACTGTGCCACTCCGAGTTCAAACTTTTCAAGTGACTGCATAACCAAAAGTGTCCAAAGTTTTTGGATTTACGTTGAAAATAATACAATATGAACCTAACTACTTTTTCTAGTTTAAACCTAGTTCTTCGATATGCAAACTACCCGTCCTAACAAAGTAGAACAATTTTAAGTTGAATAAAGTAGATGATACTTTAATACATCCAGAAATATATTTACAAGGGGATGGAAAGACCAAGGACAAGAGACCCTTGGTCGTACTGAGTAAGTTTTACTGCTCCCTCGTCAGCAGCTACGACAGCATTAGGGACTATGAGGGTATAAACCTGGTGGTGGGTGCAGAGGAAATGGCTGTAGCTCTGCAGCTACAGGGATGCAGCGATAGGAAGCTGGAACAGAATATATACTTTCTCATCGTGCCTTCTGTGCCTTTGCACCAGAAGTCACAGTCACTATTTAGTATGTGTCACCTAGCTTTGTGTTTCTTGAAATATATCCATATGTGAAAGCTCAATTATGCTAGATAATATTTATTTTGATTACTTTGAATGTGTCCACTACACAGAAATAAAAAAAATCATATAAATTCAGATCTATTGATGTTCTGACATGCAAAAGCTTTTATTATATTACCATAAAAATTTAAAAAATGACCAGGGGGAAAGAGGCATAATAAAAGAGAAAATGGAAGGAGGCCAGAAAACCCATTTAAGATCATAATCATTATGAAATCATTTTCAATATCACATGATGTGCTTGTTTTGAAACACTTATTATAATCTCTTTCAAAACTGTTTATTCTTGTTATTTACCCTGTAACCCTACTAACACTTTCCGTAATCTGTTAGATTTTCCTCAGGTAAGAAAATTCTTAGTATGTTTTGAAAAGGCACATCTGCTGTTCATCATTTTCCTTGCTCAGCCAGTGTGACCTCACAGCTTCTACTTGAAACTCAATCAGCCTTGCGACGTCTCTTCCTTTTTCTATTCCAAACACACTCTCCTTTGAACTCCTCCCCCTAAGAACCAGAAACTTTATACAATGGAGTCTGTTTCATTTTCAACAGTTTTGCATTGTTTGCATTCATCTGGTTCCCTTTGATATGAATGTGATTTTGACAAAGGTAATTTCTATTTTCACTGAGCTTTAAGGAGGTTATTCAAAAGCTGGGGTGACCTATTCAACATTGCAGTCAGTGGGCTATTCTAAATGGTCAGTTGATTATGGGCGAGAAAACAGAAGCAGGAGCTGTATTTTGAAGGGAGACTGATTAGCTTAATTTTTTTCAAAGCCTCTTGTTAACTTTACAGGAAACAAGCAAACTTTTTTAGAGTGGCTTTTGCATTTTATATTCCCAGCAGCGTGCATGAGAGTTCCAGCAGCTCGCATCCATTCTAGCACTTGATGTTGTCAGTATCTTTTATTTTAGTAATTACAATTATTACTGTTTATGATTTCTCAGAGCTTTTAATGTGAAAACATCTATAATTCATGTCTTAGTGTATGATACAGAAGGCTTTGCCCTCCAGATATAATATTGAAGGCTTTATTTCCCACAATGCCCCGGGGTGGGCTTAGGTTGTTGATACATTTAATGATTCAGTTAAGAGTAAAATTTGAGTGAGGAATGAGGCTGCAGGTGAAGAAAAATGGAGACTCAGTCACGAGGACTCAGGAAGAAAGAGCATGGCAGAAGTAAGCTCATGTTTTAGAGCCCCATACTCCTTAGTCCCCCAAAATAACTGCATCACAAATGGTCTGTAAGTTATTTTCAGTAGTCTTTGTAGAATAACACAAAATGGCAAAAACAACGTAAAATTAGAAATAAGAGATTTTTTTCTAAATATTGTGACATGGGAGAAGACAGAATTTGAATATTATGAGATATTAACATGCATTAATTTCTTGGAGGGGTGAAAGGAGGGTAGAATATGGAATCTGCACCAGTTATGATGTGTTTGTGAGCATTTAGGAAAGAAAGCAGCAGACACGTGACCTCAGATGAGAGATTTAAAGCAAGACACGCCCAAACTGGATCAATGTATGAGGGAAGGTATGGCATTCAATATTCTTGATTTTAGGCAAATATATGACAAAATATTTAAGTAGAATATTGTGGGGAAAGGTTACAAGTAAATTCGGAGCTCATTAAATACTTTTATCAGAGAACGCACATTAAAGGGCTGATAGTAATTTTAAAGCAGTCTTAAAGAGATTTGGCAACACTGCTAGGGAGTATATTATCCAGAGTCCAGTGAATACTTGGACTCAAGAATCGCTCTGGTTCATTTTCCCCCTACCTATACTCAATTTTCTATTCCCACTGTGCTTTATTTTTCTGATGTATGCATGATCTTACTTGGAATTTCTCCAAAACTACACACAAGAATAGACACATACTCCAAAGTGAAATTTGAGGAAAAAGCTCATGCAGTTAATAGAACTAGACCATCATAAGTAATGGCCCCCACCGTGCATCTCCCTGTGTTCCCTGATCGGGCCATTAGCACTGTTCTTTAGTAGCCTGGCCTCGCCTGCAACCTCATCTAGGGCCTCTAAAACCGGGGAAAATAATCTGTGCACACGTGGACCTCTAGGTTGTACTTAGCTTTCTACCAGCAGATGTTTTCAGGTAATTAGTCCCATAACCTTACATTTGTGAACAGTATGCCCCATTAAGCAAATTTCCAAAGACAAGTTTCTTATTAAGGCCAACAAAAAATTGATTGTTCAATAAGTCAATTATATACGAAACTCGAATGCACCCGCAATTCCGAGGTCCCACAAATGGAGCCTCATTAAAAACAAAGCTCGGTTCAACGTATAAATTCTACACTCATTAATTTCAGGTAAGTCATACAGCTCTAGTGTTAACTAAATATCTAAAATACAACGTAAAAACCACTCTTACTATTTTTTTACTTTATTTTACTTTTATACTCTGCAATGTATCATTTTTATTTATTACAACCTTTTCACCACTACAATTTAAACACTCAGCTATGACCATAGCATATTTTTAATAATTTTATGTGATCACAGAATTAACAAAACAGTTATTTGTCTCTTTAGTGCTTTCCGTAGTATTGCAATGTTAGAAATCCATAACAAATTCTTGTATCATATTTATTGAAAAAACTATACTATCTCCTTTTCTCACCATGTAAAGACACGGAACGGCCTCTGTCACGCTAAGGTGGTAGATCATGGCCCCTTTAAAATGTGTCTTAATAGAATCACCATTTCTCATTCTATCCTACATCTTCATTTCTAAATACCAGACTTATTTCTTTGACAACTAAGGCATCATTACCAAATACATATTTTGAAGTATGTATTTTGCCTGGAAGAAAGGACATTCAGAGATGTTTTCCTATCAAAGCGTTAGTATCCCTGACAATTTTAGCAGATTAGCTAACCGTGGTCCTGAGAAGTAGTGTCCAGCACTGATCAGGGCTGGTGTTAGGGCCACAAACCCATTTCCTGTTGCGTGGATTGGCCTTGCAGAGCTGTGCTGACTGGTCGGCGCCTTGGGCACGGGGTGCCTGATAAACGCAGGGGGCCAGAAGCTAGCAAGGGCTGGAGGTGATTCAGTCAAACCATCGACCTCAGAATTTGGTCTCTGTCCTCCGGGAAGAAGAATGCTCAGTATTCCCCGATCCTGCGCTCCTAACTCTCCACATATTTCAGAATTTCGTTACATTCCTGAGATAAAGCATTTGTCTTGTCTTAAAGGTAATGATAAACAGTAACTAACATCGAAAGGGTAGTGCTGTGAGTCAGAATGTTATGATGGTGACATTAAAAAAAAACACCTGTCAAACTTTCCAAAACACATACATTGTTGTCTTTTCCTTCAGACACTGAACTTCCCTTATATCTGAGTTACACTGATTTAGGGTCTTCATTTCTCCTGTTTTCCTAAACTGATGAATTAATATTAAACTAATTAACAGTAGTTTAATATTAATACATAAATTAATTGATATTAACAATTTACCCTTAAAATCAACAATGCAATTATTTAATCGCTTTAACATGTACATATAAAATTAAACCTAAGTATTTTGTTGATCTACTCCCCCAGAGTTGCACAGGCCTCTGTTGCATAAAATATTCATTCTTGTTAAGTTGTCACAGACCACTACAGCATTCTCTAAGTTAAAAAATATGAGTCTGTGACAAAAACCATAAATTTTTGGCACGTGAGCGCAATCTGTAACCTTCTACTTTTTATATGTTCAACACCATCTGGAGTCAATTAGGTGGGTCCCAGGTGTTTGCGGTAGTAATTGCTTTAACGCAAGATTACATGTCACTTTAGGGGTCTTTAAATATTTATTATAAATATCCTCATCTACATTTTCTCCATTTATTCAGGGACAAAACATGCTGATGTTTAGCATTTACAAAAATAAGCTGATTGGGCTTGCTGAATTATTTTATGTATAACATTTCATTATAAAACATTTATAAAGCCATAATTTGATGAAAGAGTAAAAGCATAACAAGGATGTTGATTTAGTTGTGTTTATTCACATTCTTAATTTTAAATCTAAAATACGCACTTATAATCTGTGGTTAAGATGTCAAACACTCAAATCAGATGTCATTTAGTCAGAACTACTACATAGAGGGGAATTTAATGAGCCAAATTATTCATCAATTAATTTCTTTCTTCAAAGGTAAAAACCAGTTTCTCACTTTTAGACCTGGGACAGGAGAGAACCATAGAGACAAAGTAGCATAATACTTATGTGGTGGATAAAGGAAACTAACACCCAGAGGCTTGGTCAAGCGTGTGGAATTTTTATACCTAGATCTAATAAAATTACACAATCACAATAACTAACATGCACAATGCAAAGTGTGCTTCCGGAAGTATTCCCTGAATTTCACACAGACTCGCTGATCTAATTCTCACGTCTGCTATGAGATGAATACTGGGGAGAAGGAAGCCCAGAGTGCCTTGCACAGGGTCACAGAACTGGGAAGCGACAGCTATGGGTTTAGCTGTTTTAGAACCGTGCTATTAACTGTTAAAATATAATTCCTTCTTAAAACTAGTTTGTGAGGAAATTACGATTTCTCGGTGAACGTATTTTTCTACATTTTGATATATAAATCACATTTTGTGAGTCCTCATAATATTATATTTATTAAACCAGATATATTTCCACATTTTAAAAATAATTTTTATTTATGTTCTGATTTTGGGGGGTTTTCTGTAACAATTCTTAATAATTAGTCCCCATCACAGTGCCTGTCCAGCAGATGTGTTGTGTCTAATCTTGCTCAGTGATTTAAACAGTCTGAGAAGCATTAATGTACATTAGATTCTTAATTGTTATATGGTTACTATTAACACTTTGTGATTAATTATGTGATTAATCCTTCAATGTGATTTTACTTCTTGCTTTATAGAGATGTGATCTTGCCATGATAGTTGGCTAGTCATTTTTCTGAAAATGCTTCCAAGCAAATTAACTTGTAGCACATTGGATGGAATAAAATCCCGATGCCTCAATCCACCCTGCTGGGTGCAGCAGTAAACAGAAATGTTTCCATGATGTTGCGCTGGCTTTGCTTTCCTTACACCAGTTCTATGGGGAAGCCTGTGGGCTGCATCTGCGTGTGGGTGGGTGTGTACCTGTCTGTCTGTCTTGGCAGTTGGGGGGTATATTGAGTTGGGCAAACAGCCATTGACACAGTTAAGAGAGTTAGGGTCCTCAGTTTTTACTAAAGGATATGATTTTATAATCAGTTTACCTATTTTCTGAAATGAGAAGATCCAGCCACAGTCAGGAATTTTTGGGGCTCCTGCTTTAGCTGACAGATGACAAGCCAAGGTGAGTATATATCACTAAAGAAATGGTCACACACATCACCTCTTGCAGGTAGGCCCAGGTTTTTATCCTTGAATTAAGGTGAACCAGTAAACATGTTATGGTTTTGCCACCCACAATTATTTTTATCTATATGCACTTGACCGCCTTGTTCTCAACATTCTATAACTGTGCCAGCCTTAGCCACCCAACTATCCTCTTGATGTACAATTGCTAAAATAGTATACACTGTATCTTCCAGTTTTCTTTCTATTAGTCAACGAGTACATCGATTCAGTGTAACTTTGAGGAAAAACTTTGGTTTTCCATAAGAAGCTCATATGTTTATTCCTTAAATATAGTGGCTGCATGTCCTTAGTTACAATTTCCTTGATACCTTTACTACAAGGAAGATCCACGTAGTTTAATTTACTCCATAGGATAAAAATGGCTTTCATGTATATAAACACTGTACTGACTTTAATGTAATTTCATGCATTTGTACATTTTTATCTCATTAAAACTTACTAGATTTTAAACATATATAATTCATCCTGTGAACTGTATTATTCATGTCCATTGACTCAAAATGAGAAGAAACCAAATCAAATAAAAATATTTTCTTTTGGATCCTAATGTGTCATTTTTTTCTTATCAAGCACATCTTCTCTAGTCATAAAGAAAACAAATTTGATTTTTAAGTGTGTGGTGGACTGACAGTCCTTGGAAAAGGCAAAGGGCCAGTACAGCCACCTCTGTTCTTGCCCCCCTGCTCCTCACTCATCGCCCAGCTCCCCGACCCGCTCCCTTGGAGACCCCAGGGCAATGGGGGCAGGCTCTGCAGACTTCAGAAGAAACCCAGGAGTTGATTCTCCTGCAGAAGCTGTCTCTTCCTGTGTTCAGTATTATGTGGTTTTAGTTCTCAAAATGTAAAGTATAATGTGAAAACTGGTACTAAATGTAATACCACTGTGTTTAATTTTTCGGCCAGTGGCATTCTTTCTTATTGTCATATGGATTTATTTCAGAATTACTTTGAAGAAGTTTGAAGCATTGAAGAATTAGTAAAGAAAGACAGCCAAATGAGTAATTATAGATTGTAATTGAGATTTTTATATAATTTGATTATGTCACTGATTTTTGATAAATGAAAATGAGAATATCAACAAAGAGCAAGTGATTCTGACAGTAATGGCTAGCAGTTCCTAGGAGTTAGTTTATTTTTCCAAATTTATTGAGCATTAAAACCCGGAGAATTATGATGAAATAATGAGATTCCATTTGAAGCATAAGATTGTGACTTTAAGTACATTTTAAATGTAAAATTTCAGAATGATGGCATTCTAATTATTTAATACCCAATTAGTCTTAACGTTTTACTGGGATAATGCTGTGGATGTGGCTTCGTGGAGCTTATCATGTTTACAAGACGGGACTGCAGAGCAATCATTCTGGTTGCTCTAATGACACTGTGACTGAAATTTAAATGAAGGGTGCTCCTAAACAAAAATAATCAAATACAAAACTATCTTCACTCATTAATATTAGTCCATGGGCAACCTTTCAGTTTCTCCTCCTTGTATTTTTATTTTCCTGCTAAAGACATAACAAAAGATGCAGGAAAGGGGAAAAATCTTACTACTTTTTAGCCATTACTTTATCAAAAAGAAACAATAGTTTATGATGTAATGTAAGAATAAGCACCATGTAATTTCTTTTTCAGGTTGGCTAAGAGATGTTGAAGGGCAATCATTTTGATGAAATTAACATTTATATATTTTAAAATTACTTATAATAGCTTGTCTTTTCTATTACAGATCAATGTAATGTTATTGACAAATAAAAGATAATTACCCCAATGATATTGTGGGAAAGGTCACCATAAATTAGCAGCTCAAATTACTACAGACTTAATTATTAGTTTTATTGGTTTTATGAAAAAGTGTCTATCAAAACTGTATAATATTTCATATGCACTGCCCTAAGACAATTATTTTTATTGTGTATGTCACACTGTAGCAGTTTCCTAAGAGAATATGATAAGCTTTACAAAAGAATGGTGTATAATTGACATTTTATCCATGTTATTTGAAGAAATTATCCTGAAAAATATAAAATAAGCTATCAAACATATAAACATATAATACCTAAAGTCACATATAAAGTCACATTTTTGTCATTTATATGAAAACAGAGTGCCCTGCCAATACAGTCATTATCAGTTAAAAAATTTTGACCTGGATAATAATTGTGATGTATGCTTAAGAAAGTTCTTGCTTTTTTCTTTAAGAAATCTGACCTCTTGGGACTGTGTACTGTCTTTAACCACTTCTCTACAATGCTCTCACTCCTCTCTTTCAGTTTTAGTCTAAGAAGAAAAATTTGTATAAAGGAATCTTGAATTCATTAATCTCTATGAAAAATTGGAATCTTAGATGTCATGGGGGAAAGGTATTGTGGTATTGACAGAAATTTAACATAAAGCCTAGAATTTTATAAGCACACAAAAATATTTGTTAATTGATTTTTAACCAAATATCTAAAAATGTTTATATTTAATTTTGAGTGAGCTGTTATATGTACAAAATCCTTTCCTTTGCATTTGCTAAATTAGAAGTAATCTCATTTTATAGTCTCAGAGTGGTCTGGTTTGGAATGAACTCAGTGGGTGTGTTCAGGCCGTCAGTCACACATGTCCTTTGGACATTGAATCAGCAGGAGAGTAGGAAAAATTAGAAAGACGGGATACAAAGGGGATGGATATTCACTTTGCTCACCAATCACACATGGAATTTTGGGGAAAAATGATGCAGGTCACTACTGATAGGGGACATTTTTTCCCTTACACAATGGGAATAAAGTGTAGAAAGATAATTTAGTCTGTCACAGTTTGTAATGGAAATTGATAGATACACGGTAGAATTAGAATAGTTTTACTTGAAAATGAAGAATAAATACATTGTTTTTCCATGACTATTACTCCACTTTTGGAAGCATAGTTTTAAACATTGCAGAATAGCATCATGTTTATATTTTAATCAAGACTATGCCCCAAAACAAAAACTGAAAAAAATTAAAAAGCAGCAGGAAAAGAAGACTAAAACAGCTACTTTATGTCAATATAACTAATATTAAGTTCTTTTAAATATATTACTTGAATTCACCCTATTATCTCTTCAACTTCTACTTAAAGATTTATCCTGATATCATTCAAAAATTGTCTACACACCAGATACATTTACTGGGATGTGTCTTTGTAGTACTTCTTTGCAATAGTATTGTAATCCAGCATATATTCCTTAACTATCAGAGATACATCGGTTAGAAAAGCATTGTGAGATTTCCAAGTAATAGTAATGTATTTCAAACTAAAGTGATATAATTATTATAATCATCATCAAAATAATAACAGATTTGAAATATAATTGTCTACTATTTGAGATACTGAAATTGCCCTATTCTTATAATATTATTCTAAGTAAGTGTCCTTAGTTCTGTTTCAGAGATGAAAAAACTGACTCTCTAAGAGATAAATTACTTTTTGGCATTCCAGGTGGTTTGACTCCACAGGTAAACACTGTTCCCTCTGCACTCCCCATTCTCTACAGCTGTCTTTATTCTCTGTATGTTTATTGAAAACTACAAAGCAAGGAGAAGATTGAGGTCACCAACAGCAGACCCGGTGACTAGAATGTTGAACAGTTTTTAGCTTAAGCATCAATGGATTGCATATATTTCCATCCACAAATATAAGCTGCTACATCATTAGCTTATTGATTTGCTTCCTTTAAAATGCTTCATTAAGCATAATCTTTCTCCTTCCACCCATCCTTTCTCTCTCTGTTTCTTGATTCTTCTTCTTCTCTCTCAATTGGCAAATATTGATACTTTATTAAAATCAATTCTAGCCCTGGCTGGTGTGGCTCAGTAGATTGAGTGCCAGCCTGCAAACCGAAGGGTTGCTGGTTCGATTCCCAGTCAGGGCACATGCCTGGGTTGCAGGCCAGGTCCCCGGTGTGTGTGTGGGGTGCCTCAGAGGCAACCAGACATTGATTATTTCTCTTCCTCTCTTTTTCACTCCCTTCTTCTCTGTCTACAAATAAATAAATAAAACCTTTTTTTAAAAAAAGAAATCATAAAATCAGTTTGAAACTGGTTGGAAATACAACCATGATACTACTATTCTTTATCTTTCTGCAGGGAGGCGAACGATAGCATGCAAAGGAATTCCCTTACACCCCACGGAATCGAACAGCCGCTCCGCTCCGCCAGCGGTAGTCGTGCAGCTGTTGTATTAACAGTGCACACCGGAGCATGTTTCTTGTGTGTTTAATTTACACTTTGTCATTTCCACTAGGGACATTTCCTTTTTCAAATCAGGAACACAATATAAAAGAAAGTTTGATCTATCTGAAGTCTTCTCAACTTTAAGAAAACTAAGACATGGACCCCTGGACAAAGACAGCGGGGCGGGGTGTGGAATCGAACGTGGGAGGTGGGCGGTGGCCAGGGCAGGGGAGAGTAATGGGAGAAAATGGGGACAACTTTAACTGGACAGCAATACAAAATTTAAAAGAAAGGAAATTGTGACATGGAAAACCTGCCTGTTCAGGCCTGTTTCTGCGGTTCCAGCAGGACAGTAATGAAACGGCTGTTCATTTGACTGAGCACCTGGTGCTTCTGAAGCAGTTCTGTACCCACAGACACAGTTCCTTCCTCTGGTCTGAATACATTTGTGCATCACGCCCCTGCCTAAGTGACTTACAGGTATGTATCACAAAACACTTTCCAGTTATAGTAATAACGGACACCTACTGACCAACTCTTACACTTTATAGATGTAAAATAAAATTTAATTATTATAAATAAAATATAATTACAGTTTTTGGAAATATATGCTCAAATATAAGTTCCACTTTGGGTTCACTAAAATGAAAACCATATCAAAAAAGTATTTCATATACTCACAAAGGAAGTAGACAGAATCATACTCATGTTTATAATGCTCACACTTTAAATGTCACATTTTTGTGTAGTTTAATTGGAAATGTTGGAAACATACCTCTGCGTTAAAATGATGAGAAACTTATTAAGATAAGGGTAACTCAGTCCTCAGAATTATAATTTACCATTTATAATATACTTCCATACACACACATACACAAACACAAAATACCAATAAGTGGTAGGCAATTTTCCCACAGACAAAAGTATTCATTTTTAGAATTTTAGCAATTACAAAGTAAATCTTTGTGTTACCTTCTATAATTACAACTAACTTTTAATTTGCCTTTTTTCTTACAAAAATTGAGTCAAATAACTTTTTAGAAAAATTGAGTCAATCAATAATGCCATTTAATATGAATCTCTAAATTAAGATTTTGACAACATAAAACACTAATAGTTTATCATTAACTTACATTTATCACTTCTGAAGCCATAAGCCTTACATTGTAGATAATTCAACATTAAATTTATAAGTAATCATAAATTTTAAGATTCATTATATTCAACTATTATGTTATTTCTGATTTATATAAGCTGATATTAATATTTGTTGGTAAATGATTTGCCTAACATAAAGGATAAATAGACAGCATAATCTATATTAATTCAGTCCCATAATAACACATTGGCAACAGGAATAACAAGCAGAGGAAACGAACTAGCCTCATCGTAAATCAGATCATATTCAAGATAATTGGTCTGTCTGGGATGTCTAGTTATATATTCAATAAATGATGCACATTTGCTTTCCCCAACTTAAACAACCACGGAGTTTTACATGGAGCAAGATGGCACAAACAGTTGTATCCCGAAACACTCACCTACTGTCAGCTGTCCAGTTAACTGCCCCATGTGATTTCTTGCATTCACTGTTACATTCCTGTCAGACTGTAAGACCAGTGGACTATCCTGGGGAACACGTATAAAATAAAGAAATCAAATAAAAAATAGAAATATAGTCAAAACTTAATATATAAAATTATACTCCACTTGTTTGGGTATTAGCAAAATTCTACTGCTCTGTTTTATATCTGTCGAACAATATCAAGAATGGGGGTGCTTCATAATAACTACTGTACAGGACAGGAGTGTTCAGAAACACTGGTGAGAGGGCATGAACTCCTGGATGCAAGCATTTCCAACTTCACTGATTGTCCATGGCAGGTGGGGTAGCCTCGCTTCCTCTCTGCTCCCAATGGCACGTGCGCCTGCCTTTGGAGATGTATTAGACCTTCCCCAACTGTGCAAGTCTCTTTCGAAGCTGAACTTGGAACTTAGGGATCTCAGCTTAAATATGAGCCCCTCAAAATTGCTTCTCCTGAAAACTGTAACTGTAGATTCGTTCAACTCTCAAACTCCCAGGCTCCATTTATTTTGTTCAAAGCACTTATCATAAGACACATTTATTTCTCTCATTTATGTGTTTACTTGTTTTTTTTAAATTTGTTTCTGTCTCAAGAAAAACTGCCCATAGGATGCACAATGATATCCCCACTACTCAGCACACTGCTGAAGGAAAGCATTTGCTAAGTGCTTAGTGAATGGATAAATAAATCATAAGATAATAAGTATTGCCTTATCTATCCCATGTAGAAATTTGTTGTAAATCATGGAATGGTTTAAGGAAGGAGGTATATAGAACATGAGGTATTTGTCTGGGAATTCTCCTTTAGTATTTATAACCTTGATTGATCTTTTCTTCTATCACCTATTTAGTCCTTAATAGTAAACTAATTTATTGAAGGACATTACCACTGCCTAAGGAACTGATGAGTTAGGCTTTTGCCACCGCCTGTTTCAGACAAGTAACTTACAACTGGCTACATTATCATTTTTATGACCTAAAACATAAGCAGCTTGATTATTTACAGACTGTCCATTCACTCATTCACTCAACAAGTATTTATTGAGTCTCACTAGGTATGATAAGGTCCTAGAAGCTTGAAACATTTCGGTGTTCAAAATGGAACAATACCTGCCCTTATGTGGCTTGTAGTCTAGATATTGAAATTCTAAAAATACCTGCCAACACCGAATTCTAAACATATCTCCTCACCATCAAGATGGTGTGTCACTTCTATGTCAATGTAAATATACAAGGGCTTTCATATATGAGCCATATAAAAACTCCTTCGAGATTAGGATCTGAAATTCATGATTTCAATGCATGTAGAAAGATTTATAGGCTTGTTTCTAAGGCTGTTTTGTGCCTCTTCTGGACAAACACAAAGCATTGAGCAGACATAATACACACAAGCACACACACACACTTTTCTCTTAAACTGTGCTTTGCTAATATATCTAAACTAAGACTTGATTTTTTAAAGTAATTTTCCACATTTTGAAGATTATATTTATTCTTTAAATGAGGCATAGTTGTACAAATGCCACTATAGTAAAATTTCATTCCCTGCCTGTCTCTCATCATAACTCATTTCTTTTTGCAACACATCGAGTAATTTCTGCAGTTTTAAAAAATCTAATCATTTCTCCATGGACATTTCTATGCTTCAGGTATTCATCTCTGAAGATATCTGAAGTATTTAAAATTAATCCCATCATTCATTTGAGTAATATGTTAAAATTCAATTTAAATATGTGATAAAAATATGATAAAAATGATAGCAACTTTTTCAATCATGTAAAAAGGATACAATCCTAAACTATTTATAAATCTGATAACAATGACATTTTTAGATTAAAAATCAGTACCAAGAAAGTACCTCTTACTAAAAAAGATTGACATCTAAGAAGGTTTTATATCTTTTTTTCTTATGTTCATTTCTCCAAAGGTCTCTATATAAGAAAATCACCTCCACAAATAAATCATAGGTGTCTAGTCTCTTCTTTATATTCTCTCTTCATGTTCCTTTATGTTATATTTCTGTGCTACAAAACTGGGAAAGCTAGTCTAGTTTCAGGGAGTAAAATAGAACAGCACTCCCTTCTAGAACATAATGGGGGGAAAATGATTTGGCGGTATTATCTCACGGAGTAGGAATAAAACATAATGGTCTGTAAAGGTGAGTAGGTGCCACCTTATATGCACAATGTAGTCGTATAAAGATTTTATTTTTCCTTCGGAGAAAGAAAAACTTCATGTTCAGATTCAAATATCCTTCCTCCAAACCAGGAAATCCTCCATTAGCAGGTATTTCAGTTTTCTGGAGCTGACACGCATCTTGGCTGTAACTCCAGGGAATCTATTTGCCTATTTTTGCTACTCTCGAGACAAAGCAGGTAGGAGATCTAGGGAGAAAGGCAATGGCACCGTTAAACGGGCCTGAAAAACCTGCTTACCTCTCCTTCCCGCACACATGCATTAGCTGCAGATCTGGCCATAACTTTGCTGAAGGTTATAGACAAATAATGCAAAATGTTCTTCTCATTGGAATGCCTTTGTGATAGGCAGTGCAACTGACTCAGAAGGAAAAATGATTCTTTTCTTTGTATTTCTATTGTGTTCACCTTTGTTTATCGTAAATATTCACTGAGTTTCCTGTGATGTGTTCGGCTCTTTGACAGTCAGTGGGTGTAGAACAGAAACAAGGACACAAACTTTCTCCTCTTATGGAGTTCTTAAACCACTAAGCCAGACTATAAACCCGATAAATAACAAACAAAACAAAACAAAGAATGTTACAGTAACAAGCTGCTGTGACAGATATTTCTCTAAACAAGTGTGTTATTCCGACGAGAAGATGTGTCTCTATGCGTATAAGGCGCTGTATGTATATAAGACACTGCAGATGCCCATACCCATTCTCTCAAGATCAACCATGAAATGAGAGTGAAAATAGCTGTAACAGAAGCAGCTAGATTTGCTGGCGCTCAGTCAGTGCCAGACCCTGTTCTAAATACTTCCCATGTACCAGCTTATCTACTTATGATGCTTTTTGTGAAATTTCCTGTGATTAAAATCAAGAAATAAAGTGGTGGGAGGAGCCAGTGGACCGTGACTGATGCCAAATGCTGGCTGCTTGACTTAGCAAGTCCCACCTCTGCGTGTGATGATTTCTTCGTCTGTGAACAGGGCAAGGGTGCATAGTTTGTGGGGGTATTTTAAATGAAATAACGAGATAATACATAAAAACGTGCAGACGAGTGCCTAGCCTTTGCTGAGGGCACTATCAGTGGTTTCTTTTATTATTTACTCCTCAATGTATTTCCAGTACTCTGCGAATGACAGTACTGGCTACTGTCCACTCTGTTGTACAATGAAGAAACCCCAGCAAAGCGAGCGTATGTCAGTTGCTGAAAATCACACAGCTAATAAATAACAGAGGGTACGTTCAAACCCAGAAATCTGGGCCTAGAGTCTCTCCTGTCAAGCATTACAAGACGCTGTGTCTCTGGTTGGTGAGTCATTTCTAGGCTTTCTAAAATGGCAAATCAAAATCTGAAAATAAATAAATCAATTGGAACAAAATACAGTTTAAGATTGCTTTAAACACCCCAATCTCTAAGAAACACCTGGTACATATACTGCCTCAAGTGTCAGTTAGGACCTCCACACTACCATCACCCACCTGTCAGTCAGCCGGGCTCTTTTTGCTTCCTCAGGTTCTGGGGGGAGGAGAGCATGCTCCTGAGACGCCCTGTGTACGTGTTTTACAACATAGCACGTCTGAGAGCTTTCCTAATTGCTCTCCTGAAGGAGATCGTGAATTAATGATCCATGGTTTTCAGTGTAGATGGTATAAATTTGATATGTCATTTCTGAAATTAATATACAATTTTACCTGAGTTTTACCAGGGAAGTTTTTTTATTCTCACTGACAGTAATTGTACAATTTTGCAACAAACCTACTTTATCCCCAAATTTTCTGTCTTCCTTTTCCTTTTCTGTCTTCCTTTTCCTCTGTATCAAATCAGCTATGTCAGAAATGTTTCTTAAATACACCTTCTCCTGTCTTTCTTGTGACCACTCCTATAATAGACTGGCGATTCACATTAAAATAACCACTTCTTCCTTAAATCGATACTTTCACTATCCACTTATATTTAAAATTAAAAATATATTGGCATGCTTAAATTAAAGCAAAACAAAATAAAACCCACTGATTTTTCACTCCCACTATGGAAAAAATCTCACCCTTAACCTGTAAGGTACTCTACAGTGTAACCCAGTCTTGCTTTGGCAGCTGTTTCACACCCCTCCTCCATGTGAGAGCTGCCCACATTTGCATGTTTCTGAAAATGTGCCACTTCCGAGTGTTCCCATCTTCTGTTCTCTGTGCCTGACATCATTACCCACTTCTCCATCAACTGGCACGACTCTAGGTGTTTTTAAAGTCTCAGGTCACAGTTCATGTCCTCTGGGAAGCTCTCCTGCTTCTCGCAAGGTAAAATCCGCCTCCCACTCTCCAGTGCCTCAGCCAGGGCTGATGACAACACCTGCCACAGGAATTTTTTTGTCTTCTTTGTTTTGTTTTGTTTATACACCTCATTAGACTGGGCTGTCCCGAAATCGGTGTGTGGTCGTTTTCTTTCGCACATACGTACTTCTGAACGTGTAGTTTGTATGATGCACCTAGTTCACGTTCAATCAACGCCCGTCCAGTGAATGAACGGAACCTGATGTGTGTATAATGATGCTCTCCGGCTACGTGGGCTCACCTGGGTTCATGTTCAGATCACACAGAACTCACCAAGCTCTTGCTTTTTTTTTTTTTTGTTGCCCAGAGTAAGGTTCTTTTTTTTTAAACATTTAAGTGGAACAAGTTATATCACATCGTGATTTCATTTATATTCATCACCCCTTGCTGCCCAAGGCAGACACTTCATTACTTTCCTGAACATTTGACCCACTTGAAGAGCTGCAAAACAGGTGATTTTTAAAATTCTTCAGTTAATAAAATGATTACTTGAAATTTTATTTCCTTTAGAATGCAAAGTATTTAATTGATGAAATATATATTTTAAAAGGCATCAGTACTGATCACAAAAAGGACTGTATCTGGAGCTGTTAAACTGACTTTGCCAAATTATCGGTGTTCACATTTTAACTGGAATGTGAAGTAGTGCGGGAGAGAGAGCACTTGCTCATCAATCACCTCTCAACACTTCTTTTCTGAGGATTTCTTCACTTTTTATTTTCTGTTAGAAATTATCTGTTCATGGAGGCACTGCTGGGAATATATTCTGAGAACGTTCTCACTTGTGACTGCCCCTTGGCTCTTCCCTGACTCTTTCCAGCTCTGTAGAAAACGCGGTCGTCTAGACAAACTCCTCCGGAGGCCCTCCTCATCCCAATTACTGTCCATGAGTGTGTCTCCAGAACCTCGCGGGTGGGGGGTGTTGTACACGCAGCATCCTACTCACAGGGAACCGGGGGCGGTCTGCTCCTTCCTGCAGCATTCACAGCACTGCCACTCAACCTTTAGCCATGGGCAGGCTTAGGAAACTCATGCTTCTTGAATCGACAGTTTACAAGGGAAAAGTACTATCTCTACCTAAAGTGATAAATAAAAATCACTTTAATCAATAAAAGGCTACTCTTGTTTTCATCAGATGACATAAAACTCCTGGAATTGTCTCTAGTTCTTTCAGATGACATCGGCAGCCTCATGGACACTGTCTCCTCTTACCACCTCCTCCCTGGACGCTTCTGTTCCTTCCAGCCACCCTTCAGTCTTTCTTCAGGCTGCCCCTGCCCTCAGCCTAGACGCAGGGCACTCAACTGCTCACTCTCATGCGGGGACTTGCTCAGCCAGAATACTCACTGAGGGAGCCTGGCTGAGGTGTGCCCCATCTAAAGGGGTGAAGGAGACCAGGTGTAGCTTTAGAGAGAATACATGCATTGTGTCTCACTCTGCAGGGCAGAAAAAAGCTTTATAGCTTATGGAAATATCTTTGGTTTACCCAATTTGTATACCCTGAAAAAGAAAACAAATAAAAATTCTCTTAAATCATTTATTTATATGGAACAAGGAAGAAATTAAGTCTTCTAGCAGTGGAACTATCCAATGGGGAGTTGGTAAATATTCCGGACCAAACACAGTATAAAGCCTTTTATGCTAGAGTATGCCAGGTATGTATTTGTGTACAAAATAGACTTCATGTTACATAACTGCAGGAGATGAGGGTGGGTAGAAAGTTAAGCAGGCAGCTAAGCCTCAAGTAAATTATTTTTATTTTACTTTGCCTGACATTGGTACTGGAGGAAGGCTATGAGGCCTATGGACTCTAAAATTTAAAAATTGGAACATATTTTTAAAAAAATCATCTTTCTCAAATGAGATGCATAGAAATGTTTATGTTAGGGTGGGAAAAGGGACAGGGAACTTGAAAGAAAAAAACTTTATTGAATTATTTTTCATAGAAATACCTTCATTTATAATTAAGTTTCTACTAGTTGAAAAAAAATCTCCTTTTCCTTTTTCTTAAAATCTGTTTGGCTTATGAAGTGCTTAAATTTTCTGTAATGTCAGGATCAGAGTTCTTAGTTTAGGGAATCAGTAGGCCTGGAGTTTATAAGCCTGCAATGTGCTGTCTTCTCAGCCTGAGGCCCCAGGGTGTCCCGATCCACCTGCGGAGAGAACCTGGCTCTCTCAATGTCTGCATAGACCTGGAGCCGTAAGGCCTCCGGACACCATCAGAATGTGAAGTGAGAGAGCAATAATTTTGTGTTTGAGTTAACCCATGAGATACCAGAGCTGTTTGCTACCGAAGTTTGCCTGTTCTGATAGAATACCCTTCCTTCTCCTCTGTAAGGAGCTGAATAGCCCAGTGTTTCTGGCCACCCAAGGCCTCCTCACTGAGAACCCTGTATGGATCTGTCATCCGGTCCTAGGTTCTCTTCATACTTGTCTTCCTTTAATAATCGTGTTGACATGTCTCATGACACTGTTGTGCTTCCTGGAAGATCACTGTAAAGTTAGAGACTGGGCTGTTAAATGATATACTTAGAGTGATATTTAACTTTCTTTTCCTCTAAAGAATCAAATAGGCTTCATCTAGAACAGAGGTCAGCTGATTTTATCTTAAAGGGACTGACAATAAATATTCTAGGCTTTATGGGCCCTGCGTCTTGGTTGGAACTATTCAACTCTGCTTTTGTAGCCCATGAGCAGGCACGAGCAAGATTTTGTTGTAATAAAAATTTATTTTTAAAAAGGCAGCCAGTAGCAAACATGGTTTGCTGATGTGATCTGGAAAAAGAATCTCTAAGGGATTTCAGATGTCAAAGTCAGAGCTATTATGTGCCCAATATTTTTTGAAATAATGCTAATATTATAACATAGTTATTTTACATTTTGAATAATTTTAAAATAAATAATGCATGTATAGTGTTAACTTTATATACCTTTTACTATAAGAATTCATGTAAGAAAGAATTTCATTATGATAAATCTAGGTATAAATTTCACCATTTAAAATTCTGCCTAGGCTCTTTTGTAATTCCAGAATCTGATAGGGCCTGTCTTCTATCAATTGTGGAAAATGATCATTTATTCAGTAATGTAATGCCTCAAGTTTATATTTTTCTTCCCATATGGAATTTACATTAGATTGAGATAAATCTTCTTTCGTTCCATCTCTACGTATCCTTAACTCTTTTATTTCCTGTATCTCCTTCTCCCCCGGCTCTGTGCTATATGCTGGTTTAGGGTTTCAGCTCTCATGCGTATAATTTTCTCCAGCTCTGTTTGTTGTTTGTTAAACTATCCACTGAATGATCAATCCATTGTTATAACTTTTATTACAAAATATTTCTGGTTACTTTTCACATCTGGCTAGTCAAATACATTAGAATTATTCCTATTTTTAGTTTTCTTTTCTTATTCCACTGTTTATTTCTTATCCATTATTATATACAGTATTTTAATATTCAGTATCTGAAAATTCCAATCACTGAAGTAATGAAAAGGTTTCAGTTAGTGAATCCTTTTTTCTGTTGTATTTTGCTTGTGTTAGCCCATTTTTTGTTCTTTCCTTTTGCTGCTTATTTATTTAGCTCATAGTTAATATGCAGGCATTTCCAGGAGCCAACATTAAGGAAGAGAGGCTTTGTATTTTTTAAAAATTACTTTCCTGTTGTTAAATTACAGTTGTCTGCATTCCCCCCCCCCCAACTACCTACCCCCCTGCCAAACCCCCCTCCCTCCCTTGCCCCTGCGAGGCTCTGGAGGACAGAGCAAATCTGGGAGGATGACGTGCATACAAAAGGGCAGGCCGAGGCTCACAAATTCTCAAAGGGCACAGACTTTTTACCTGCGATGGCCTTGCTGTTCAGCTGGCTATGAATTCCCATGGCGTCAGACTATAGGTTTTGTTAATCATCACTAAGGAAACTGTGATTTCAACTTTCACATCCTACTATTTATTCAATTCACTGTTTTTATTTCTTTTGGACTTACGGTTTATCCTTTATCTTTGGAAATTTAAAATTCAATTACATACACCTTTTGGTAACGTATGGCACATCTAGGTCTTCAGTGGATTTTGTTTCAGAATATAGAGTGTATAAATTTACTAAAAGTCAAAGCCCTCATTATATACACCACTTTAACATAAAAATAAACTTATTATCCTTCATAAATATATAAAAAGATTAAAGTGTAGATATGAATTTGAGAAAAATAAATGTAAAATGAACTCTGTTCATTTTAAGGATAGTATAATAAGTAAATTAAACCTTAGAGAACAAATTAGTACCTAGAACCATATTATCAGATCCTTCTGAAAATGTGTGTGTGTGTGTGTGTGTGTGAGCACATGAATTGCTAGAATAGAGCTGAATTCATCAACAACTGTGTCAAATTGCTATATGATAATTGCATAGCACTTGTTCTGTTTGGCAACGATTTGGTGTCATCTTTAAAAATAGATTTAATAACTAAAATTTTCAGAGGGACTAGTAGATTTCATACATGAAGAAAGTATTCTTTATATGTATCCAAAGCTGATTAAGCGTTTTCATAAAATGTTTTTTTTTACAGAGAAAAAAAATAAGTTTTTTACGAAACAAGTTATCTATATTAAATCTATAGAAACAGGGATTTCCAAATGTAATAAATGAACCAATTTAATATTAGTAACTGTTAGATATAAAGGATCTTTCTATTAAAGCACAGCATTAGTAATATATGAGAAATCAGTGAACACTATCCTAGTTGATAAATTATCATAGGATTTTTGAATTCTTTTTTATGCGTAAAAAGTATTACAGTGTTTTTCAATTGTTCTTTTTTCCATTAAAAAAATAAAAGACAGATGCCATCTGAAGAACAAATACACAGAGGAAAAAAACATAAAATATTTATGTTTTTATTAAAACAGTACTTCTTCCAAAAAGATATTAAGTATATTATAAACTTAAACACAATGTTAAATAGGGCACTAAAATCTATAAACAGAACTAAAGGCCTTTTAAACTATGAGAAATAAATGTTTCTAAACACATAAAATGTTGCTTGTTGTAACAAGCGTGCTGCTGGAGTTGAATCCCAAATTTTACTTCGACATTCCTGGAAGTTAAGGCAAATTAAGAATGTTACGCTATAAAATTTTCATGGCCCAATAAAAGCAAGCAGGTAAATTTATAGGGAGAAATATTTTCCCCTATTACTAGCACTTCATCTTCTCTCTCTGAGAAGTTTGAATATGCTCATTTAAACATTTGTCTCCAAAGTCAGGCCAAGCAAATGGTTCATGGCACTGCCTGCAGTGAGGCCTGCCCAACCCAGCGTTTCTGGGAGCCGAATGTCGAATACTCCGTAAGGGGTCGGAATTCCTGCTTTTGTCAAAAAGTAGGTGAAGCTGGAGAAGCACATGAATGAATAAATGAACAATGGTAAAAAAACAGATTTTAAAAATTGAATAAAGCTGTTAAACTTTGTTTTATCTCCTACTACTTGTATGGAATAAAAATATATTAATGTGATTTCCATGAATGATTTATACTACTAACATACAAAAGAAAACCCTTTTTATATTTCATTTATTTGGCCGAACATATTTAGAAGTAGAATGACTGTGTATACTGAACATTTTAGAAAGCAAAAGACATAATTTAATCTTTTTTACCTGTAAGAGAATTTGTCATGCCTGGGAGTAAATGAATTAGGTACATCTTCAATTTTGCAATAAACAACTAATCGGAAATCAAATAACTTGCAAAATATTGTTAGCCAGCCATTGTAGTTATTACATTTCTCCCATTTGTTGGGGAGCATCCCTAAAGGCTTTCTAAAGCAAATAAAATGCTTGTTTATTATATCTGTTATTCTCTCCCTAAAAGGTACTTTGTTTAATGCAATATTCTTTGAAATGTGTTGGAGAAGTTCGTAGATAGTTGAAGGATGTGGGATATGTAAGATGCTTTTATTTGCCCTAAGTGTATTTTACTGCGGTGTTCCTTGTTTTTCTATTACCGGCATTGAATAGATGCATTCAGTCCAGACGGGGATGGAAAAACTGAAATCTCTAAATGGAACTTGTCTGCACCACTGTACGAGATACTGAACTCAGACCATCTCCGCTCTCAATAAAACTTGCTTCATGCTTCATTACATCCCTCATGCATCTATGTCTTACCATGAGTTTTTGATACCACTTTTGCATCTCCACCCCTCCTCTTCTCTTTTTGGGCTCGTCAAAGGATTTTAAATCTTAAAACAATGCACCTTAGATAAACAAAATCCATATTTACACGGAGAAGATCTCACTTGGTTTTCACCAACTTATTTAAAATTGTCTATTGAATGAGAATCCCTAAAAGTTTTCACATTACCAAGTTAACCTAACAAACTGTTTGTCTCATTTCTCAACCACATGCTTCCACTCACAACAAAACTGAATTATCGTCTCTCAAGTATAACATAGAAGTTATGCCATCAACTGTTTGAGTTTGGCTCCACCTACAATCTCAGCTGAGAGAAATGCTTACTGTAGTAGATTCTTTGAAAGATATATTCTTCTGGCTACTCTATATGTGTGGATTGAGTGAGACATATATAAAACATTATTCCTTTATTAACCCTTCTCAGCAATAAATTTTATTTAATTCCATTTAAAAATATTTCTCATAGCTTTTATGGATGATGCAATGTAAAGCCCCATTAAACAGTTTCTGTTTTTACTCTAAAACTATTTTTATGACATTATCTACTATTTCATTCAATGATCTCCTTGTGAAATTCTAACAGCAACTTTTTTGACAATGTATACTAAGAGCTTTGTTTTCTTTAATTAATTGGTTATGTTCCTTTATTTTAGAAATTAAAATCATGTACCAATTATGATTTATTTCCCTTTTATTTTTGAAATGAAAGTTGAAGCTGAAGGATAAAAACTATGTGAGAATAAGTTTTATTTCCTTTTTCTTATCTTGCCCTACCTTTATTGTGAGTTTTCTCAGTCCAGCATTTCTTGGTATTCTTGTTTTTGTTTTGTTATATTTTTGTGCATTTTCTTGTCATTTTCACTATAGTTTCTAGAATAACTAAGGTATAAACAGAAAAAATAATGTATGGTAGTATAAATTATCTTAATATCCATATGCACATATATTTTTTAAAGATTTATTTATTTTTAGAGAGAGGGGAAAGGAGGGAGAAAGAGAGGGAGAGAAAAATTGATGTGTACTTGCCTCTCGCACACCCCCTACTGGGCACCTGGCCCACAACCCAGGCATGTGCCCTGACTGGGAATCAAACTGGTGACCCTTTGGTTCTCAGGCCAGCACTCAACCCACTGAACCACACCAGCCAAGACTGCCAATGCACATATTTAACATGACATAAGGAATGTTGTCAGCATTTAAATTGAAATCAAGCAATGCTGTAAAGTCTAAATATAAATACGGATAGGTATAATGGTATATAGATATATCCATCTAAGAATTCAAGATGAATAAAAGAATAACTTGCTGCAATATCTTTTAAACAAGAACTGACAAGGGAATTTGTTGAAATTAGAACTTTGCAGACATTTTGGCTGAAGCTCTGCTTTTAACTATAAAACAATCAAAATAGTAATGTGTTATTCAAAAGGAATAGCATTAATTGCTAGATCACTTCAGATTTTTGGAAAGATTACTTTATAGCTTAGCAGAGTATGGATGTTAAATAATCATTTGTACATATTAAGATAATTTAAACAAAATATTGTTTTCACATATGAAGATGATAATGGACATAATTAAAAACAGATGTGTTCTTATGAGAAAGAAGACTAAAATTTTTCTTTCAGTTCAGCGTTTCTCTGGACACCAAAATTATACCATTAATCAATGGGCTGGAATATTTTATTAAAGCTATGTGGTAGTGCATTAGTCCTCTGTATGCATTCTGTATATGAGGTCTGTCCAGAAGGTACACAGCCATATACTAGGATAAATAGACATTTATTGAAGAAGAAACAAGATACAAGAAACATTGTACACAGAACAATGACGCCTCAGTCCCCTTCAAAGCAGGCAACTTGGGACCTCACAGAGTTCTCCTAATTGACATCAGCTTCCCTGTCGTGTTTCCTGAATCTCATTTATGGTCATAAATCTCTTCCCTTTAAAGGTGATTTTAATTTTGGGAAAAACCAGAAGTTACAGGGCACCAAATCAGGGCTGTAGGGGGGCTGAATCACCTGGGTGATTTGATGTTTTGCCAAAAAATTCTGCATGAGACGTGATGCATGAGTGGGCATGTTGTTGTGATGAAGCTGTCAATCACCAATTGCCCATAGCTGTGGCCATCTGAGTCATCTGAATAGTTTCCATGGAGGAATGATCATCTGATTGATTATTCATTAGAAAAAAGTCAAAATCACACCAAAAAAAAATCAGAACCTTAGAGTAGCTCTAGAAATTCCTCTGGCATGTTGAATGAGCCAAGGTTGACAGGTTGCAGGTTAACACTGGGTTCATAGGTTATAAGTACAGTCAGTTATTGGACAGTATAGAAATGTGACAGAAGACCTTCTCCAAATAAAATAAGCACTAAAATTATATCAACTAATGAAAACTGCATTCAAAATTCATCTCCATACTGTGTTAGTGAGCTCTTACAGAGTGCATTCAATATAATATATGATAATGCAAAAATTTCACTGGGTTAACATGATACTCTTGTGATTAGTTTATCTGCAAGCAGGGAAAATAGGCATTAAGTTGCAGTCTGCAGCATCTTAATATAGTTTAGGAAAACTTTTATGATCTTCAAGTGTGAGAATTACGTGCGGCTTGGTGGAAACAAATGAGAAATAGGAGAGTTCACAGAAATTACTGCAGCATGCCCTTGCCTTCTTCATGCTGGCCACCTAACTTCCGAAAATCAACAGACATCCTAAGTGACACGGCATGATGCAAAGGCAGGGGCAGCATCTGAGCCTCACAAAATGTTCAATAAGCACTTTCACCGACATCACGACAGACACTTGGCTACGTCTTTGTGTTTGATTTCACAGTATCCTGAATCGTTACCTCCTGCACTTCAGTCATGTATTTCACAAAAAGACACTTAGCCCATGTAAACTCCAGTATATGATTTGAAATACTACATATACTATACTACACATAAAATATTGGATGTTTGCTGGGTTTATGAAAAAGAGCATACAAAAAGAAGTTGGTCCAGAGAAACACTGAAGAAAAAGGCAAATCACCATCTTCTTGAGAAAACAACCACATTTTTGCCCTATGAAATTATTTCACTAAATTCCTTTTTTTAAAAAAAGATTTTATTTTTTTTAAGAGAGGGAAGGGAGGGAGAAAGAGAAGGAGAGAAACATCAATGTGTGGCCGTCTCTCGCACGCCCCCTACTGGGACCTGGCCTGCAACCCAGGAATCGAACTTCGACCCTTTGGTTCATAGGCCAGTGCTCAATCCACCGAGCTACACCAGCCAGGGCTTTCACTGAACTCTTAAGCTATCGGAAATTATTATGCCCAAGCAAAATGATATTGTCCTGCTTCTCTCTAACACATAGTCAACTGAGCTGGTACCTGAAACTAGTAGAATGATACTTAGTAAACTTTTAAAGAGGAAGGTCCTCCTCTAAACACCTAGATTCAATAAAGCCAAATATATACATATATATATTTACTGAACAACTATAGTAAGTTTACTTCTTTAAGAATTTTTACTGACATACCATTTTATTAACTTCCACAAAACAATGCAAAGCCGATTTTCTCATTTGGTTCATTGTCAAGTATAAACTGACTATTTGAGAAACTGGATGTTTTACAGTTACTCTTAAATTTACTTGTCAATATATTGACCAGAGTGTAATGATGAAAATACCAATCTAGCAATTTAAAGCTGAAAGAAAAGAGTGATCAAACCATTTTCAAGTTGAGTACTCACACTAGGCTAAGGGAACAGTCTCCACAAATTGTCCAATAAATTATTTTTTTTGGAGGGGTACGGACTCCCTCTTTAGGG
The DNA here is from genome assembly GCF_022682495.2 of Desmodus rotundus. Lineage (NCBI taxonomy): Eukaryota > Metazoa > Chordata > Mammalia > Chiroptera > Phyllostomidae > Desmodus > Desmodus rotundus. The sequence goes on along the minus strand of NC_071399.1, from coordinate 14,044,513 downwards.
TAAAAAATAACCTATTACAAGTCAACTGAGAATTTTAAGACCATCAGAGGATCTAAATTAAAAAGTAAAAGTAGTGTAAAACATCACTGAATTATCAAGGTAAAAATATTCCTAAAAGATTTGGTATTGTTAAACACATTGAAAAATAAAGGAGGGAATTAACTATGACCCATTCCTTCCCTAATCAATTTAAACATGACAAAAGAGGCACTCATAGAAGGGACAGGATATTAGTGAAAGACTGCACTAAATCCCATCAAATCAACCTTGTACTGAATAAACTTTAATTCTGCAGGTAAAATCATTAGTAATTCAAGAAATATAGTAATAAGCTAAAAAAAACAGAACCTTATTAATAAGCTCAAATCCTATGAGAAGACATATGGTTTAATAGGTAAACTGTTCATTGCCTCACAATTATTTTTATTGTTCTACGTCATCTGGCCAGCACTGTGCCGTAGAGCTTTCAGCAACAAGGATGGGCCGTGTTATCCAATAGAGTAGAGTATCCATCAGTCACAGGTATTTATCTAGCACTGGAAATTATAAACTAATTAATTTTTTTTCAATATTAATGAATTTAAAACCTAGTGTCTGCATTTGGCTAGTAGCTATTGTATTGGAAAACACAGATATATAGATTTATCCAGCCCCATTAAAGTATCCTCTTCAAAAATCCATTCCCTCTTGTTTCTATATTCAATTTTCAGAAATGTTTTATTTTTTGTATATTGCTTAATTTCTTACATTTAGCCTTTTTCCTTTTAATTGTTTTCAAATTTTAAAGCTTCAAAAGCCTTGAATAAAACATATATCATTATTATCAATGGTATACCATGCTATGTGAAGATAAAGCTATAATTTTTTTAAATGATGCAAAATTTAGTCAAAAGAAGTTTCAAAAAATGTTCCAGGAGAAAAAAAAAAAACTACCTGCACACAAAGCTTTCTAAATTAGAAAAATTAAGATGTGAGAAGAATAATCCCATACCCTGAAGTACTATGTCATAAAAGCTAAATAAACTCAAAATTGAGAAGTCCTTTATCTTCTTTTATATTATCACTTATGTGCGTTTGTGTTTTTTCACATGAAATTTGTTTTTTCTTAAGTTTTAAATTAAGTAAGCTGTTTGGGAAGAATGAGAAGATAATTACTTTTGGAACTGCTTCATAATAAAACATGATTTTTTTGCTTCAGTTTTTATTTCACTGCTATGTTTTTGTGTATAATGAAAATAGAGGTATTCTTAAATACTATATAGTAAAAAAATAAGATTTTAAAACTTTCCTTAAATCAATTATAGAATGCAAATGAAAGTATAGTAGTTTATAAGAAATAAAAAACCCCAGAAAAGTTTGGTACTATATTTCAAGTCTATGAAAAAAACTTAAAAATCATTAAAAGTACCACTGTGAAGATCTGTATTTTGATAAGTCTGTGTCCTATTTCTGACAATGTGCCCAAGATAAGGAAAGGGCATTTCTTTTCACATCAACTTCTCAGTGCTAGGAATTTAAGATAAGCCCAATCTTTCCTTCCTTATTCAAAATCATAAAAACTTTCTATTTTTAAAATATAGTTTGTAAAAAAAGAGTCTCATTCCAAGCAGCACTCTTGTTAAAGAAGACAGCTCTCAGCTTGGGAAGCAATTCGCAGGACAGCAAAAGTTTCCTGAAATTCAGTTGGACCACTGTGTAACCATCTAAACCCCTGTCCCACGCTTCGTCACCTGACTGCTTTTGGGGACCAACCTACATACTTAGCACAACTCTGTTAATAAAAGGCACTTCACTAAGTCTTAGCATTTTCAGGTCTGACACTTTGGGAGTCCTTTTGGGTTTATACAATCTTTACAGAACTCATATAGTCAACGTTTAATTTATAAAATTCTATTCCCTTCCTCATTTATTATTTTAAAGAGGACTAAGAATTAGTTCTTTTCTGGAAGTGGCTGAAATCCTAATACCAAAGTCTTACATATCTTATGGCCAGAGCTAGTACTGTCTCTTCCTTGTTGGTCCTGTAATTCTTCTCGGAAAAGACTAAAGAAAATGCCAAAGTGGGAATACCTCGAGTTCATTTAACCAAAGTGCAATGATCCATCAGTACGGGGCAGAGACTCCAGTGATACAAATGCAAAAGGCATGACCCTTGTCTTTAAGGTGTCTTATAAAATATAAGGTATCTTATAAAATATAAAAATTAAGATGTGAGGAGTAGAATCAGAAGTAGAAGGTCGGTGAAGCATTAATGCAATAGAGTGGGGAAATATAGTGATACATGTTTTATAGAGTTTTGCAGAAGTACCAAAGGACTCACCCAATACGCACAGGCATAGTTAGGGAAGGTTTTCTTCAAGACGTGAGGTTTGCACAGAACATTCAATAATGTGTAGCCAGCGGAAGGTAGGGACCCAAGAAGAAATTAATTCAGGTAGTGGCAAGAGACCAATCAAACATAGAAGAAAAAGAGAAAAGCAGGGAACTGAAATGAATTTGCCCTCACAGAAATTATCATAAAGAAGACTGTGCCAACGAAACTCCAGTGAAGAGCTGGAAAATCACTGGGTGGGAGTGGGACGCGTCCGCTGAAAAACCGCTTTAATGAGCTTGGATCTTCTAAGTGAAGATAATGAATCACTGAAAGCCTTCCAGCTGTCTAGGGTCAAAGCAACTGAGAGCAAAATACCTGATGTCTGAGTAGGTGAGGAGAAATAAAATGAATTATGAGGGACCATCAGAAAGACAGGTGTGGCATAGACCACTGGTCACCAGAGAGCCCTGGGATCTGTTAGTGTAGCCACACAAAGTGGAGGAAGGGAGCTGGTGCAGGACACAGAACATGAATCCTAGACCAAGCTTCTTTCACTGAAAGTACATGTGACTCTGAAAAGGGTCTCAGAAAAAAAATGGAATTGAAGTGAGCTCTTAAATTTGAAAGGCTAGTGAAGCTTATCGCTTTATGTTTGTGTTCTGCTTTGTCTTATAATATTTTTAATTTCTTACTTAATTTGGAATTTAATGAGTGTGTTAGAAAATAGCCTCTCTAGCTTTTTCAACTTACCAGGTAATTTTCCTATTTTTTGATACATCACGAATCAAAGAAATATCCTTGCCAATATGCAGATTTGAGTATGTGTGTTTAGGAAGTGACAATCCCGGTACTGAGCAAGTGCCCAGGTGATACTGCACTGAGATGATAAGATGATAAAAGACCTCAAAATAAAGGTCAGTAAGAGCAACTGCATGGGGAAAGATCGCTGAAGCATAAGCAGTGGTATTTATATTTTATTCATCCAACCTGTCTAATGGTGCTACTGCTGTGTATTGGAGGGTGAGGTTTTGCTGTGAGATTTTAATAGGAGAAGTAAACCCTGAACCGGAAACAAATGATGTGTTATGGACAGTTTAAGCTAAAGCAGCCATGTCCACGGTTTACTGCTGGGAGCTCATCCATTGTTAGTGTCATCCAGTCTCGTGGTGGTGGTGGTGCTCGTAACGCAGCTCACTTTGCAGTGTTCAGTGCTGACTCCAATGAGGTTTAGCCGTTGTCATAGTTTTGGTTCTGCTGCTTCAGTTTGGAGCGATGAGACTGTAAAGATGACGCATCTCTGAAAACCATCACTCCTCTGTATGGTAAGAAGGTTGAGTTCATTGATCTAAAATGATTTCATTTCAATTCTTCCACACAGTTAAGAGTCCTCATAGCTTATATTTATATGCTCAGTTTGTATTTATATCATATTCTCTACAACAAGTGTACAGTTCATTGTTGATTATCCTCACAGCTGTTAGGATAATCAAATTTAGTCTCTTCAAAATTGATCAAATCAAGCATTAAAAAATTAATACACAATGGCATATTTATATGAAATAAAATTATAGCCTAATTTAATTTTATTAGAAAGTTTTTGGAAGATATATTTATGGTTCATATTTTTGCAGATTTACTAGATTTCAGTGGTAGTATTTACTATGGCCCTTTGAAATTTTTACCAATGAAATACAATGATGAAAATGAAAACTTGTAACACAATACTGGGTTTGGTGTGGCCAAGACATATAAATATCTCACACACACACACACACACACATTCTGCACTGTCTTTAATTTTACTATGTTTAATTTTTGCATATCACTTTCCATGTTTCAAATTAAAATCTAAATGTCTTTGAAATAGATAATACTTGTTAGATTTACTGTAATCCAGTGGAAAGCTACTGTATTCACTAACAACTTGCAGGTTGTTTTACATAAAGCATTTTTTGGCCTAAGAATCAAAGTTAATAATAGTATTTTAACAAATTTTGGCTATACCATATTTTTAAAATTCATAAATTATATAATTGGCTTCTCAATTATTATAACAAAAACAAATACATTTTTATTTATGGTGGTGTATATACATTTTTAGAATATAGGGAAATTGTCAGAACAAAGATTATTAAAGTAATATTGCATACATATTTTCATTTGTTTTGCATTATTTATTTGTTAAAAAGTAGCTATAATTAAATATTCTTGAATATTAAACTCATACAAATGCTTGAAGCATATTAAAATATGTATTAGAATGCAACATTTGAGTATAACCTATTGGGAAGAATGTTCATAATTAACTCAAATTTATCTTTTTATTTCAAATCTTAGTTATGTATCATAAGAATAGGTATAGATTTGGCCCTGGCTGGTGTGGCTCAGTGGACTGAGTGCCAGCCTGCAGACCAAAGTGTCACTGGTTCGGTTTCCAGTCAGGGCACATACCTGGGTTGCAGGGCAGGTCCCCAGTAGGGGGTGAATGAGAGTCAACCACACACTGACATTTCTCTCCCTCTCTTTCTCCTTCCCTTCCCCTCTCTCTAAAAATAAATAAATAAAACCTTAATCATTAAAAAAAAGAATAGTTATAGATTTGTACAACTTATACAAATTGAATAGAAAGTAAAAAGAATAAAATGAAAAGGGTATTAAAAATAATAATCACACAAAATCTAATGCTATAAACATAGTGCTAATCATCTCATGTTTGTATATTTGCCATGAATACAGAGTGATAAGTTTTGTGATTTGTTTTCATAAATATGGGTTTAATCTACATTAGACATCAGTTTAAGATTTTACCATAGAATTATATTATAAGCACTTTCACACTTAGCTCAAATATATTTTATGATAATATATTTATTTATTCAATAATTCTGTTGTTGGATATTAAAGGGTTTCTATTTTTGCTGTTAGAAGTATTTCTGGTACAAATATTTTCATACTATAATCATTATGTAAATATTTCTTTTTTATTAGTTTCTTTTTTTATTGTTGTTCAAGTACCATTGTCTCTATTTTCCCATCACCACTTTCCCCCCTCACTCACCCCTCCCTCCCACCCTCATCCTTCCCCCCTTTGGCTTTGTCCATGGGTCTTTTACACATAGTGTAAATATTTATTTAGGATAAATTTCCAGAAATAACATTACATTGGTATATTTATCTTTATGCTATTTTTTATTTAAATATTTTTTTCAATTACAGTTTACATTTAATGCTATTTTGTATTAGTTTCAGGGGTACAGCATACTGATTAGTCAATCCTATACTTTATAAAATGTTCCCTTTGATATCTTCAGTCCCCGACTGGCACCATGCATAGTTACTGCGGTATTATTGACCATGCTCCCTATGCTGTCCTCTACATCCCCACGACTACTTTTTAAGAACCCATCTGTACTTCTCCATCCCTTCCCCTTTTTTTACCCAGTAGCCCAATTGCCCTCCCCTGTGGCAACCATTTCTAAACTAGGCATTCCACGAGAAATCTCTGCAGACCTCAGAAGACAATGCTGAGCTATGATTTACTCACATTGTTCACGAGGCAATTCTGATGCACCCTCCTTGGCATAATTACACATTCAGTTTTCAACTACTTTTAGTTTATGTCCAGGATCCAGACTACCTTTGAATCACTGATCTCCCGGACAGAGAAATTCCTTTGTTTTCCAAAGTGTTCCTATCATTTTGCATTCTCAAAAGCAATGTATGAGAATTCCAGTAGCTCCACATTCTCATCAATACTTGGTATGGTTAGTCTTTTTTATTTTAACCATTATAAGAGGTGTACAGTGGTATTTTATTATGGTTTTTAATTTTCATTTCCCTAATGCCTAATAATATTGAGCACTTTTTTCATGCTGGAGAAATTTCTGATGATACCGTACAAAGTTCTTTAAGTCAAAAACCCTGGAGGACCAGGTGCCATGTGAACTTGGCTGTCCCCAGTGAGTGAACAGGTCAGGTCAAATGAACAGGAGGTCATCTGACTGGGGACAGTCCCTGGTGTCAGCAGAGGTTTAACTAGGTCAGCAGCCTTTCAACATTTTGCTTGGTCATACCCTGAAATAATTGTGAAAAAGAGTATCGTCTCTCATATACATTTAGTTGACATTTAACTAACAGGAAAAGAAAAATGGTAAACATTATAAGGTAAAGTAAAATAAAGATTGGCTATAGGTGGAATAAATACTTGATGAATGTTTAACAGCATGATTTTATAAAATCTATTTTTATTGAAATAAAAACTAAATCTGAAAAATGTTATGTAAAATTTTTGCATGTGGATTTTTTCAAAATATTTTGAAAAAATGTGATAAACCTGAGAGTTATTCTAGTTAGATCTTAAAGCTAACCTATATTGATTCCATTTTTCTGAATCTGGAAAATCTCAATAGAAGCCAAGCCACAGGCTAAACAAAAATAAGTATAACAAGGGAAAAGAGAGGAAGCCAAATAGGTTAAGGTATCTTGACTCATCAATTTAAAATGTTTCCCTAAAACAATGTTTCAAAGTAGCCCTTTGGTTACTGTCTGAGGGGAGTGGTGACATTCCTGACCGTTGTGTCAGCTATGGTTGGGTTGTATGAAGGCTGTGACTTTCTTCTGTGAAGTGGAAATAAAGGCTGTTGTGAATCTAGGCTTTGCATGGTGGTTTCATGAGAAACCACATATAGCAGTCAACTATTCAATAACTGAAAACCTTCTTTGCATATTCCCAGAATTATGTATACCCAAGTTTGAAAACTTTTAGACGAGATTAATTTCATTTACTATTGATTCATTAACATGAAATGGTCAATCTGAACTTTAACATGTGGTAATAAAGTTTTCTCCATGAAGATGTGTAGAAAATTTCATATCTAGCAAGTTCAGAAAAACTATACTTTGAACAAGATGCCTCATTAAGCCAGCAAATGTAGGTACTAATATTGCTCTACCAGGGTAAGTTCTGGACTTCAGTATTGGAGCAAACCTGAGACTCATCTTCCTTTTGCAGCACAGCTGTGCACGGTGCATCTGATCAGCTTCCCGCTGAGGAAGAAGCGTACAGATCAGCCTGCTTATCTGGGTTTAGATATTCTGACTTGCTCTTTCAAACAACTTCCTTTTTTCCTTCTAGAACCTCAGGCGACCACGTGCTGATCCTGAATCACATCTGCTCCAAGGCATTTTTGCTGCCTGGTGACGCGTGAACAGCTGCTGCTACCATCCAGCCCAGTCTTGCAGCTCTTTAAATCTGACATTGAGAAGACGGAGTTAAACTTTCCATTTTCATTTTTCTTAGTGCTGACATAATTCTCATAGGCCAGTGGAGAACTTTTAATGTTTTGCATGATTTAATTCACTTATTTAAGCTTTAAATGAAATTTTGATGGCTAAGTTATATAAATGCCATTTTCAGTAGAGTGGCTATATATCATAGTTTGTCTGAGTCAGTCCAAATTTGCACTCTTGTCCTGCATAAGCACCAGTGTTTTGGTAAAGTTTTGATAACTGGCTCCCAGAAATGAAAGCCCTGATTTGTAGCATTTGGGGATTTTGGTGGAGAAAATGACCTTGCTTTGGCTGATTCCAAGCTACCAACATGGCACCATTTAACTTGGAGCGAATGCATACGATCTTCTTTTTTTCCAGCTTCAATCAGGTAAAATTTACAAAATTTAGTATATTTAACATGTACAATGTGATAATATATGCATACATTGTGAAAAAATTCCCCAAATTAAACTAATCAGCACATCCATCACCTTACAAGGTTACTTCCTTTATTTGGTGGTTGTTGAGAAAGCGTAAGATTTACTCTTTTGGAAAATTTTAACTATACCACAGAACAATGCCAACTATAGTCACCATGATATATATTAGACCCTCAGAACTTGCCCACCTTGTAGTTTAAATTTATTACACTTTTATCAACCTTCTCCATTGCCCCACCCTCCCTCCAGCCCCTAACAACTAGTCTCTGTTGCTTAGGGTTTGACTTTTTGTCACTGTTTTTGCATTTCACATGTAAGCGATACCATGCTGTATATTTCTATTTGTGTAGCTATTTATGTTTAACATTGCACCCTCTGGATTCATCCACATTGTCCCAAATGGCAGAAACTTCCTTCTCTTATAAGGCTGAGTAATAGTCCATTGCATGTATATGTCGGTGTGTGTGTGTACATTTTTTAAATCCATTCATCTGTGGAGGGATATTTAGGTTGTTTCTGTATCTTGGCTTATATGGATAATGATGCAATAAACACACAGGTGGAAATATCTCTTTGAGCTAATGATTTATTTCCTCCGAATGTACACTCAGAAGTGAGATATGGAACTTCTCCTTTGCACTTCTTTAAAAACCTCTATACTGTTTTCGATTCGGCTGTACCAATTTACATCCCCACTGACAATGTTCAATAGTTCTCTTTTCTCCACATCCTTGCCAATACTTGTTATCTCTGGTCTTTTTGATGATGCCATTCTAAAAGGTGTGATATGATATCTCATTGTGGTTTTGATTTGCATTTCTCTGGTGATTAATGATATGGAGCACCTTTTCATGTACTTGTTGACCATTTGTATGTTGTCTTTGGAAAAACATTGTTCAGGTCCTTTCTCATCTTTTAACTGGATTATTTTGTTTTGTTTTGCTTTCGAGCTCCTCTTCTATTTTTGGATATTAATCCCCCCTTGAATATGTGATTTGAAAATGTTTTCTTCCATTCCGTAGGTTGCCTTTTCATTTTGTTGATGGTCTCCCTTGCTGTGCAGAAGCTTTTTAGTTTGATGTAGTCCCATTTGTTTATTTTTGCTTTTGTTGCCTTTGCTTTTGGTGTCAAATCCAAAAAATCTTGCCAAGGCCAACACCAAGGAACTTATCCTTTCTGTTTTATTCTAGCGGTTTTACAATTTCAGGTCTTATGTTCAAATTTTTAATTCATATTGAATTGATTTTTGTTCATGGTGGGAAATAGAGTCTAATTTCATTCTTCTTCATGCAGATACTCAATTTCCTCAATCTCATTTACAGATGATACCATGATTTTTCATTGTATATTACTGGCTCCCTTGTCGAGTATTAGTTCATTGTATATGGATGGGTTTATCTGAAGGCTCTCTGTTCTGTTCCATTGATCTATGTGTCTGTTTTTATTTCAATGCCACATTCTTGTAATTACTAGTACTTTGTAATATTGTTTGAAATCAGGAAATATGATGTCTCCAGTTTTGTTCTTTCTACTCAGTATTGTTTTAGCTATTCAGGGTTTTTTGTGGTCCCGGAGTACCTACCTGTTTATTTCTGTAAAAATTGCACAATCATCTCTTGCAGGTCCCTAGGAGTAGGCCCCTACACACCACCTAGCAGTGGGCTACGCTTTCAAGTTTTAACATGTACTGGTGTGGAGAGAAAATTATATTCAACCTGCTTTTAAACTCCTGGAACTCTAAATTAATTTGAAAATATTAATGCTTCACTCAAAATATTGGTGAAGAGCTTGCTATAACCTTAGCTTTGACCTGTGTTAGAAGAAACTAAGGTAGAAATCAAATTTTACACATGAATAGTTATATCTTTACTTGAAACCTAAGGTGATATATAACAATTTTTGTTACAGAAATCAGTTGGATTAGCTCTTAAATGAAGAGAATGATAACAATCTATTTTTCCCTCTCTATATCAATTTAAATATATATGAATGTATATGTCAAATTAAAAATAAATGAAGTTTACATTTAAGTAAAATGCATGATATAACATTTTCAAATTTTATTCATGGAATGCATTTTTCATCTAAGTCTCATAATGAAAAGCTTTTCCTCGGCAATATAATTCATTAAGGCTGTTATTTTAAATAGGTACAATATATTTATAAGGAAAAAAATAATAAAATAAAACTAATAGAAAATGTTTTCTTCCCTGTGGTATTCTCCTTAGTTGCTTAGTCCTAGGTTTAGTGCTTATATTTTATGTTATTTTAAAAAAGATTTTATTTATTTATTTTTAGAGAGGGGGAAGGGAGGGAGAGATGGAGACAGAGAAACATCCATGTGTGGTTGCCTCTCATGCGCCCCCCACAGGGGACCTGGACTGCAATCCAGGCATGTGCCCTGACTGGGAATCAAACTGGTGACCCTTTGGTTCGCTGGTCACACTCAATCTACTGAGCCACACCAGCCAGGGCAAAAGTGCTTATATTTTAATGACAACAAATTATTGCACCTTTAAAGTAACAATATTTCCTACCTTTTTATTCCCTTAAAATGCCTCTGGTTTTGAACTAAAGGAGCCCTCTCTCTTTCTCTTCCTGAAATGGCACTCATGCCACACGTATCTTGCACGTGAAGAGCCCCCAGACGAGCAGCCGATGCAGTTTCTTGCACCCGCTCAGGACATCCCAAGAGATCAGTGCTCGCAAAATTTCCCAGTGGTTGTTCCCAACCCACGTAATGGCATTTAAACATGAATTTTAAATATTTTAAGTCAAAATGTTGAACTTCACTACCACACTACTCCCAATCCTTATGTTTAAAGATTTGTAACATTTAGATATTCTATATGTTTAATCTTCTACCAAGAAAATCCAAAGACTTGAGACAACATACAGTATAATTTACTATCATGGCTGTTGGTAAACTATTTCAGTATTTGTCCTTCACAAAGAAAAGGACCACAGGCTGTATCAGATGCTACCTGAATACTAACTACAAAAACTAATGAGCACAGTAATAACCTCTCAAGGGACGTATCACAAAACATCGTATTTAATATTTTATCTCCGCTCACAGCCCTGTATCTTAGAAATTTGAATGTTGTCAAATCTTTTGTTATTTTACAGGAAAGACAGGGTGATTGTTAGCGGACACACCTGCATATTTCTAACAAGCAAACGCGAGGCAGATGGCCTTGTCCTCTGGTGGCGTTTGCTAGAAACGGGTGTCAAGGGACGATTCCTCAGAGTATCTACCTTTCTTTTATTAACTCCGCTTTCAAACACAGTCTCATATTTTAGTATGTAGTTGTTTCTTGAGATTTTATTTGCAAATGGTGTATAGAATTTTAAGCACAGAATTTTCTTAAACTACTGTTGCCGTTTTAAATTGTAGTAAATCTTATTTCGAACCTTTGACAGAAAAAAGGTATTAAACATAATAGGAAAAGGAGTTCATTAAAAATTTCAAGTGAATTCAGCACTTGATTCTCTTTCAGCATTTTAAAGTTTGTGATTAAATCTGCACAAGGGAAACAGTTGGTTTACATAAATATTTGATCCTACTAAGTTATGCATAAGCTGTTTGTTTCCTCTTCTGATGGACTTCAGAAACGTTTCATGAGACCAAATAGAATTTGTGTTTAGAGTACATACTTAAGTTATAAAAAATGAAAACCCCCTGTACGTTGTTGTGCTTTTTCTGTCTAGTGTTATTAAGGCAATGCAGTCTTGTCTCAGTTTCAAAACACGTTATTATATGTGACAGTCTCCTTCAAAATATATTCAAAATATATTTTTATTTTTAGTGATGTCCATCTGGAGATCTACTAAATGTTTATCTCAGTAACCTTAAATACGTCTTTTATGCTTTTTATTTTTGTTATAAAATTTACTGTTTTTTTTGTATTTATGCTTCTTGTTCATTCATATAACACGTATGTTATCATATAAACTGCAGTAAGAAAATTAATAATAATAATAATAATAATAATAATTCTGCACTGAGCACTGTGTAAAGCAACAACTGAGGCCCCCAATTCATCTGTTCCCTAGACGTTCGGCAGCTCGTATTGCCATTTCAGATTTACACATCCATCAGCATCTTATAAACAAATGAAACGTATCAGAGTCAGATTATTCATTTTCTGAACTCCGAGTTTCAGAATTGAATGTGAGACATCACAGAGGTCAGATAGTTCAACTCCTTATTGCACATGTGGGAACACAGAGCAGACGGGGCCGTGTGACCACGGGCACCCAGTAACACAGGTTGGGGCTAATCCCTAGGTCTCCTGACCCACAGTCAACTTTCACTTAACTCACCCAGGTCAAATATTTGAACACCTTTAAACTGCAAGGTTGCTAGTCATTAGGAAAACCAAATGTAAACCCATAGAGTTTATATTCTACCCCACTCAGCAGAGCAACCTCTTCTTGGTCCCGCTGGATGAACTCTAGTCAAAGCCCAGTGATTTTTTCAGGATACTCTCAGAAAATTAAAAGTTCTCTTTGTAATAACTAAGGCTTTTAATCTGCTGCACTACTCAGGAGTCTCAGTCTCTCTTCTTCCTCCCCTGGGGCCCACTGGTCCTCACTGCTTTCCCCTGAAAGGGCGATTCATTTCCATCCTCTCTGACTACTCAGAAGTTCTGCTCTTCCCATTTCTTCTCCTCAGTCTGAGAACATGGCAGAGAACAATCAACAAATAAATAAAGACAGAACAATGTTACTTCAGTAACACTGGCCTCAGCTGGAGCTTGCACTTCAGGCCCCTGGCAGGTGCCCTAGATCATCTTCCTCGCACTTGTGGGGAATACTGTTTCTTTGATTCAGTGGAGACACTTCCCAGCTGCTGGGGGTTTCTCTTCCCTGCAGGATCCTTTATGGAGAGGAGTATTTCTTTTTCAGCTGGTAATTTAAGATGGTTTTCTTATAGCTGGGGATCCTGGGATTCACCTCTGCACAGGTAACTTTATCCCTATTGATGATGTAAGAAGCACGCAGGCTAGCTCTCCCTCCCAGAGGGGGAGCAATCAGCATTCTTTGTCTGCCAAACACTGGGCGTGAAAGCCATTCCAATGTGCCAACCTGTCACCTTTAAAACCTCACAGGCCTGAGTTAAACACTGGTCCCCAGTGTGTCCCAAGTTCTGCGGTCATATCTCACATCCTCTAGTGAGAGCTGCCCCTGTGGTAGAGGGGGAACGCTCCATCCCTGAGGAGCAGCAGAGCACATGGACATGAAAAGCTCTCTAAAATTTCTCTTCTTTATACAAAATCCTCCACCTAGGCATCCTCGGTTTGGTGGGTACGATGAGTAGTGCGAATTATTTTGCTACGCTTCTTCGGCAAGTCCTATGTGATAGTCCATTCATTCCTTTGGAATGAGTGTGCATTTTCTTGGGGTCTCAACTGAGACTGTGATTAAAACAACTCCATTTAATCATCTTGACATAGATTCTTAGAGAACACATACCATTCATTTTTTTTGCATCCCCAGTGTTTATTTCAGTGACTGAAACATAGCAGGTATTCAATAACTGTGCTTTTTAAAAATGATTGAAGTGATTGCTAATTTAGATCCCACACCATGTGTTCTCAGAAAGAAACATGTGAGTAATACTTGATTTATTTTCTCCTATGAGTGCAACAAAAAACACTTCCCCAAGTCTCAATTTCATACCTTTCTTGTCACTGGACTTTCTGTGCCACTCCACACCTTTTCTTTACCCCTGACTTAATTTAGAGTTCGCCCCTCACTTGGAGTATTCTAAGCACTCCTATTTCCGAATAATACTTTCTTTTCCCTTGAATCAGCATTTTACACCGTCTTCAAGGTTATTACTCTAAAAATTCAAATTTGATCACCTTATTCTATCCTGTGACTCTGCCCTCTGTTTAAAGTACTTCTGTTTTCCTCTCACCCAGTGAAGAGGGTCCAAATTCTCCAAAATGACACAATGAGCTTTTTCACTGTGACATCTGTCTCACTCCCCATTACTGACTTGTATCGTTCACGATGTCTACCCTCTGGAATTTCAACAGCACTCAGCTACAAAGAGGTCAGAGACTGGGTCATGTTCTTTCATAATTTCCAACTTTTACAAACGTATTCATTTCTTTTCAAGAAATACCTTCCTCTCTTGTTTATCTGGTGAACTTCAAGTTCCAGTGCAAATGACATTTTACAACTCTGTTCATCCTCATTTCTGCTAGATCCAGACCGTATGCTGTGGATGCATATTTTACTCTATATTATGTGTTTATATACCTCTCTTTTCAATTCCACTGAAAAGTAGTTTCTTTATTATAATTACTCAATAAATAAAGGATCGCAAAAAGGAATACATTAAAAGTTGTTAACTTGCTAATGTGTTGGTGAGAGAAAAAACATACTAAGCATGGCGTCTGAATGCAAATGGGGAGAATGTGATGGACGGATTAACTGGGTAAGTTACACGCTATTTACGAGCTTCATTCACTTTCAAACAGTTCTAACTTCACTAGAGTATCACAGTTTAACAGTCGCTAGAATAGTACGATGTCTAAGTCGTCTGATTCTCCCTGCTCAGACCTCCAAATAGTTTAGTCAAACTAAGACTACAGTGAGCAAAGTGACCTCAAAGGTAAAAATATGCACAGAATCGTATTCGGAGTGTGTTAAGATTCTCCTGATCAACTACTCACAGTTATTGGGCAATTCATGTCAAGATGAAAAGGTCTTAAAAGAGAATGAAAGATTGTGAGAGAGTGACGACGGACTCACAGAGGTGTCTCTGTTTTCTAGATGGCTATGACCACAGACTGACGGAGTCTGATATTCTGCTGGGATCTATCTCTGCACGAGACTTTGTGTTTGTCATGTACTCAGAATACACACGGGCCTCTGAGATATATCTCTAATAACCCACAAGGTAGTTTTAAATTCTCAGCCCACAAAAATATGGAAATTGTTATCATAAACCTTTAGAATGCCACGCTTCTTCCCTGATAAACTGACGTTTGAAGAAAATGGCTCTAATTCTCAGTCTAGACATTTAATGGAGACATGTCTCTTTAAAATGAAACAACAGGAACACATTACTTCACTTTTTTTCTTGATGTGCAATTTAATCTTAATTACTTTTCTTAGGTTGGATTCCCTACAAATCAGAGTGTGAGGTAAAAGATTATGTGCTACTATTTTAGTAAGGAGTTCCATCAGTCTGTAGAGATTAGGAGAGAGGGGAGAGAAAGTAGTGAGACACGTGATAAGGAAGAATATATATGAGAGGGGTTACCTAGATGCCCACGGATAACCATACACCATCGGAGAAGCTTTATGCGTAATGGTATATGAGACAATCATCTGTCAGGGGCAGTACCTATTGGATCCCCCTCCCCTACTGATCAAAGGCTGTGCCACAGTTATCAACTCCCTCCCGGAAGACACACACACAAGGTCTGTTGTACCAGGACCCTTTAGGCATCTGTTAAGGAAGCCACAGCTCCAGCAGAACCTGTAAGTCAAGTTCACAGTGATCCTTTGTCAGCAAATGTCAAGCATGGAGTTTCATGATGTCATATAAGAACAGTTGCAGTAGAGATGGGCCATGTAACTGAAAATAAATTCAACCAGTTGCTCGGGTCTGTCCAGCAGTAAGGCAGGCAAATGCATGGAGCCAAGGAGAAGCATAGCCAGACTCCTTTACCTGGGTCTCATGCCTTTTTGTGACACCAGAATGTAAAAGCCAGCGTTGCCTGAGGTCTATCTAACTACCTTAGATGGCTGGTTTCTTTGTTTGTTGGTTTATTTATGTTTGCTTGCTTCAGAGGAAACAATTGTATATCATTTTTGAGTTGACCAATTGAGAGGAAACAGGTGCTCAGCTTCCAGTTTTAAAAAATTACTCTTGAACTGTTTCAGACAAAGAAACAAGCAAAACTGGTCCCTGGACTTGGACAGCCTGTGCTAGAGTCATCTCACTGTCAGAGCCGCAGCCTGATCCAGGCGGGGGGGCTCACAGTCCAGGACCAGTGGCAGAAGGAGAGCGGTGTGCATCAGACCGCACCAATCGGATGGACCGCTTCAAAGGGAGAGCGTGTTTCCTCCTGTTTATGGCATTTGTCTGTTATGAACATCTTTTTAGTCACAATAACACATTTGCTCTTTTAGTGGCAAATGTTTGCTGTGATGGGTAATTGTTTGCTTCTGGGAAAAGAATCAGTGCCGCTTTGTGCGGGGGATCACGTGCCACCCTGGGCATGTTTGGTGGGAAGGACTGTGATGCTGAAGAGCTCCCGTCCGGGTCACTAATGGAACTGAGACCCCTGTGTAGATGTCTGCACCACCCTGAGGTTTTCACCTGAAGAGGTGCTTGGCTCGCCCACTCACTGAACAGTAACGGAATGTTTCTCTTCTAGCTTCTGATCATCAAACCACAGCTTCCTAATTCATGTTTAAAAATGCAAATTCAAGAACCTGATTGTTTGGAGAGTATGGCTTTAGAGAAAAGAGAAAGAAAACAGATGTGGATATGTTCCATTCTTTTAAAATACATCACACACGAGTGCTATATCATCCAAACATTCTCTGACTTTGGCTAATTTTGAGATGTATTACTCTGAAACTTTATGTTCCACATCTTTCTCAAACTCTGTTATAAACCCTGACGGCTACTTGATATGCATTAGGAAAAAATGGGGAGAATAGCTGGTATTAAATAATTTAGAGTTCATTTTTTTTGTTCTGTATTCAAATGGTCTTATTTCCCCAATAATAAAAACATAATCTTTATCATAGAAATTTTAGAAAAAAGAACAACAAACTAGAAGAAAAACTAAAAGGCATCCTAAATTCCTACCCCTGGAAAAAAATCACTGTATAAATTGGGAATATGTCTATATAAATACATAGTTAGGTAGCCAGATCACATGACTTTTTCTTTTTACTCCATATCTCAACTTTTTCTAGTTCTTTTTTCTTTTTCAATCATTCCTGATGACTTTTGGGACTTTGTAGACCTGGCCTTTTCTCTTTTGCTGAGGGGTCAACTATTACAGCTCACTTGACAAATTCTGTCTGAGCCTTGTTTTACTACAGTGCACAAATAATAGTGTTTTAATTTTTACATAATTTTAAAAAATGAAGGGAACTGTCTTTTGACCCAGTGATCCCACTTACGGGAATATATATATCCTAAGACTCCAGAAACACCTATCAGAGAGAATATATGCACACCTATATTCATACCAATGCTATTTCCAATAGCCTGGGTCTGGAAACGGCCTAAGTGCTCATCAGCAGATGGATGGAAAGCTGTGGTATATTGGCACCATGGAATACTATGCAGCCATGAAAAAGAGGGATTTTATACTCTTTGAGACCGCATGGATGAACCTGGAGAGTATTATGCTAAGTGAAACAAGCCAGTCAGATACAGCTAATTAACAAATGATCTCACTTATGTGCGGAATGTAATGAGCAAAATAAAATGTCAAACAAAATAGAACATGGATCCATGGAACAAACTGACGTGTGTCAGAGGGGAGGGGCAAGGGAGGCTCTGGATGAAAGAAGGTGGAGAGATTAGCCAAATAATGCATATGCACGACCGAAGGACACAGATGGCAGTGCGGTGAAGGCCAGGGGAGGGGGGGTGGCAGCTGGGCAGAGGTGGGAAAAGAGGGAGGAAAAGGGGACATTTGTAATAGTGTCAAAAGTAAAAAAAAAATCAAGTAAAGAGTAATATTTTATGACACATGAAAATTCTAAGAAGTTCACATTTAAATGTCCTCAGATGAAGTTTTCCTAAAACACAACCATGCTCATTTTATAATTGGATTATCGTGTTTTTTCAGTTATGAGATTCATAAACCTGTCTTGTTTCTGGAACCTCTACTGGTTGAGTTTTCAGAGAGTATCAGCAGCCCATATTGGTTCATTATTTAATTCAAAATTGTACATATATTTTTTAGCTTAAAAATCTTGAACTGAAAAATTCTTTGTTTTTGTTAAAATTTTATTCTAGAAACTTTTAAATGTCTACATAAAATCTTACAGCCATAAAATCAACATTGATGCTTACTGTAACAAAATCTTTATAGTAAATGCTAAACTAGTATGTCCATGTTACAAAAAATTTATAATATTTTGAGTGTATAGGTAATAATAATCTGAACTTTCACTGATATTTGAAAGGGAACTGAAGTACAGGTTGGCTTACTTATTAATTAGTCTTGTATATTTTATAAGAAGGAAGGTCAGTTTATTCTCTTGGTTCTATATATCATTAAATAATTATTCCTCAAATTTCAATAAACTCCAACTTCATGTTCTGATCTCAGCCCTGTGAATGCTATATGCTTGTTATGAAAATAACAGTAACTACTTCTATGACCGGTGCATTGAAGTTTCCAGAGCATGCTGAATATGGATATAAACAAATGACTGAAAAGTTACAAAGTATATATAACATGTTATTTTTTGTGGAAACATTAAAAAACTAGTTATATTAGTTCACCTTTGGTTTTCATCAAGAATTTAGATAAAGATCATTACTAAAACATACATTTTAGGACTCATCTGTATACTGTTTATTTTTAACCTCAGCTGTAGACACCAGCTGTGCAAAAGCTCCAAGTTCCAACAATATGCATGTAGATTTTGAATTCTGCAGAAAAAAATTATTTTTTCTAGATTTGACTTCTTTTTAACACATGGTATACCAAAGAGAACAAAAGATGAGTAGATGACTCCATAAATCTCTTCAATTAATTTACAATAAAAATTTTTGAATTTATTAAGAAAAGAGGAAAGTGAAGACACCTGAAGAATTTTTAACTATGGTATATATCATAATACCACAATGTTAGATAAAGTTACCTTCACTGTATAACTTTTGGCAACATAAGTTACCCAACATAGATGAGAACAGATCTATCTTAGTGTCTGCAAAGAAAATTCACAGCCTCAATAATGCTCATTATGATATTTAATAGCTGACATTTCAGAAAATTAATAAGCCAGCCAGAGAAAGACAAATACCATATGATTTCACTCATATGTGGAATCTAATGAACAAACTGAACGAACAAGCAAAATAGAGACAGACTCATAGATGGAGAGCAGGCTGACAGCTAGTAGAGGTGGAGGGGAGGGGGGGTAGAGTGATGGAGCAAAAAGGAAAAAGGACTCATGGACGTGGAAAGCAGTGTGGTGACTGTGGCATAGGGAGGGGGGGAAAGGGGACTACATGGTAGTGGAAAAATACAATAAAAAAGAATAAAAAACAAATAAAAGAAAAAGAAAAAAAATAATTTTCTTGTTATTTTTAATTGGAACCCTCATGTCATAGTTTTATTTTTTCTATTTTTTTCCACAGAGAAAATTAATATCAACTGGCCCCCTTTGAAAGTTCACTCTTTAAATCAGTTTGTTAAATAACATATTGATCTTGGTCTAAGTGAACTACATCTAAATACAAAAGTTAATCAGTTTGGGGGCTTTGCTTAACTCTTTCTCCTTTCGTCAATATCTGTTAAAATTGTGGAAGTCAAACAGACTTCTTTCTGAGTCATATAATTTGGGATTTTGTTCAAATGAAATTAAAGTTGAAGTAGGGAGAAGTTAATCTAATCTACTAGGCAGACAACTACATACACAATCTTCCGTCATTGTTAATTGTAACATAATGCTGTGGATGATAACTAGGAATTATTCTATTTTGAACCCACATAAATGCATGGTCTGTGTGCTATGATGTAACGAGACCTGGAAAACATACCAAGAATCACAGTTTCAGAAATAGGTAAGGACACACATTTGGGTAATATAGTTTACATTATAGCAGAGATCTCAGTGGTGAAATGTTTCTGTAATATCAAGGTAAGATTTAATTCCTTTATATAACTCTATTATATTCTCCTCTTTAAAATGAGGTAATGTTGCTATCTGTAAATTTTCTAAGGGACTGGAGTAAATGCAATTTTGTCGTGAACATTATATCCATATGAAATATGATTCTAAGAGAAGTATTGCTTTGGCTTCTCTTAGTACTTTCGTTACTGAACCCTTAAGTCTCAAATCTCTGAGAGTGTCTGAACAGCACTTAGATTTTATATATTGTTTCCTTAAATATTAGAAAACAACACCACTAATGATTTTTGCTGTTAATTCCTTTGTGGTCGAAAAGAAAATTTGTGTGCAACTGCCTCTAAACATCTCTCTAACAAGGTAATTATGTCTTTATACTTCTGTTTCCATTAATAATTTGACCCTTCCTTCAGTATTCTTAACCCGTATGTTTTGGCTTCTTTAGGAAACTTGTATCAAATATGATTTGCTTGGCCAGTTATCATATACTTGGAGGCAAGATTGGGAAGATGAGAGAAAGTATATAAGAAAAGAAAATGATATCAATTAAAACAGAATAAAAGTGGTTCTTATATTTTTATAATTATATCCCTCTTTAAATGAAAATGATATTATTCCAGATAAAAGTTTTTTTTTTTCTGCTACTGTGTATATTTTACCAACAATTACAAATCTGGAGGCCTTAAGTGATTTTTATTACTGTAATAAGAAAAAAGATTTTGCAGTCACATTCCTGGGATAAGGTCCTGGTTTTATCATTTTGTAAAATGGATCTACTCAAGATAGTGATTTAAAGTAGAGAAACAATGAGGCTTAATTTTCTATATAGTATAATTAGCAAGAATATACATACCTCATTTAGTACCAGACAAGATAATAATGTCATATACTATTAATAATAATTTATTTTATAAGTTCTTATGTGCCAGGCAATATGTCAAAGTGCTTTATCATGTTATTTAAAATAATGAATGTGCACTTTGCCATTATTTGTTCCATTCTTTCCCACAGTTTTGAGTTTCCATATTATTTTTAATTTTATGCAACATTTTATTCATTAAGGTAGATTATTAACTTTTCATATCAAAAATCTTTGAGAATTAGATGAAAAGTATTGTTTCACACCCCTAAAAATCCAGTTATTTTTTAAAAAATAGGACTTATATTTATAGGCTTCTTAGAGAGCCACAAAATCTAAATACTAGGTAAATGGAACCGAGACGACCATGGCTAACTCAACAAAAACATGCATCCAAAAAGCATTCTTTTCAAGTTAAAAATATATAATCTGAGAGAGCAGCAATGAATCTTGGGGTCAATCCAGGACACATAGGAGGGAATTGTGATATGACACTTTATTACAATATAAATAAATATGCTTTCAAGAAATATGTGAATGTGTTGAGGTATTAATCAGGATTGTCCTTGAACCATACAATTTTTTGCATCTCAAATTTAACAATTTCCTTTCTTTGCCTCCGTTCTTTATTTCTAAAAGTCACCAATTTCCTGCTACAAACATTGATATTACTAGATGTATAAGGGGGGAACCCTCAAAAACAGAGTTGATGTATAAAAAGTTGTGTGTTTATTCTTACATGTGTAAACTTCAGTCACCTTCACGGTACTTCGCAGTCACATGTGATGCAATACACCTACAGAGTGTTTTCCTCTGCTCAGAGCAAGTTTTGAACTCGTTGATTTTGATGCCTTTTAGTGCTTCTGTTGTTTTTTGTTTCCTCTCTTCTACATCAGCAAAATGCTTGCTTTGAGGACGTTTTTCAATGGAGGAAACAACAATAAAAAGTTGCTGGTGAGGGTAGGGAGGGTGGGGCACCTGGGTCTTGCTGTCTTTTGGTCAAAAACTGTTCAACGCTCCGCACCAGATGTGGGCAGATGTGCTCGTAAATCACCCATCATGGAATGGGCAATGCGTTGAAAGAGTCTTCTAAAAAAGTTCACTGAAGCCAAATGCAGCCTCTCACAAAAACACCAGCTGGTACACTGAGACAGATGTGTTCCCAGAACACTCACCGAGTGGGGAAGGCCTTTACTACAAGGGGCCCGCCCTCCAGAAGATAATTCCATTATTCCATGGTTCCCCCTCATTTTCAGCTTAGTCTACAGTAAGCCAGTCTTCAAGCCATATTGGTTCTGGTTAAAGGTAGTCTACGCTCTTTTATTTCCTTCATACTGACAAAACAAGGAGTTCAATAAATGTTCATTTTTACATCAACTATGTGAAGGATCAAATTAACTCTCTTATGCACTGAACATTCTTCAGAACACTGTTCTCCCTCTTTGCTTGAATTGAATTCGGATTAGTCCCTAAGGATATTAATCCCCTAGTACCTCTCTCTAAAACTATCGGTTCTCAGATACCATGTAGCTCAGATTCTGAAAGTACATTATATATCTCTGCTTCATTTTCACACCATCATTGCTTTTCCTCTTCAAAATTCGTGTATTTTTGAGAATACTTTCATCGATTTATCCCATTCCCTTCCAGGCCTCATTGATGCCGTTATAACTTTCGGTCATTCCTCCTATGATTCCTTTTTCTCCCCTCCTTTGCCTCCTCCTCCTCCTACACACACACACACACAATCACACACACACACTCATATTTGGGAATATTTGTAAACCAGCTCACTCTCATCCTCTGTGTTCCTGTGAGCATTCTTGATATTTTGAACACCTAGTGTCTCATTTATTTTACCTCCTCACTTACAATTACTTCTCCTCAACTCTTCTTCAGCCACCAACCTCTATGGTCACATAAAAGACCACCTTCAAATCCACAAATGAGGCCTCCCATCCTCTGTTCACCACCATCGCCCTTGCTCCAGTCCCCCCACTGAAATATTTAGTTTCATTTTCTCAAGACCTGCAGTCCTTCGAATGGCCCTTCTCTCCCGATCCAGACATTGTTTCTGACTATGCTTCCCTTCTTTTCAAACTCCATTCCCTAGTTCGTCATTGTAACCCCTCTCTTTCAAAGTGGTGCTCTTGCTTTTGTTGATACAGACATAGAGATGTCAAGCTTGAATGAATATTTAGCCCAAATTTCCCTATGCTTTTTTCCACATAACTGAGAATTGCTGTAAATAACTACCCATACACAGAGGCTGATACCAGTTCACAATTATCTAAACTCAAGTAGAACCTCAATATTACTAGTAATCCTACTAAGTGTCCTCAAAAAGCCCTATTCCCTGTTTGGCTCAATTGATTTTTAACCATTTTTTACTTTTCAGAAACTGGCTATCTCTTCTCTCTTAACTGTCTCAGCATATAATTGCAAGTTCTCTTTAAGATAACTCAAGAGACGAGAGTACGTAACTTTGTCTTGTTCAGCGATTGTCTCCCTGCTCAGAAAAATGCTAAGTCAACCACATGTGCTTGGGTAACCTGCCCTCTGATCTTCTCAAAAACTTTTCCATACACAAGTAAAGATTACTTTTCCTGAACCATTTGAGAGTACCTCGAGTATATCTTGTTCCTTTATGCCAAATACTTAAGTGTGCATTTAAAACACAGCACCATTCTCTTACATAATCATGGCACAATTCTCAAATTCAGGATTTTTAACATTGCTTAAATGCAATTATCTAACACAAGAATCAGCAAGCTTATTTTTTCAGAGGTCCAGACAGTAAGTATTTCAAGATGTGGAGGCCATACGATCTCTCGCAGCTACTCAACTCCTCTGCAGCAGCACAAATGGCAGTAGACCCACCAATGAGTGTGGCTGTGCTTTCCCGCAACTTTCTTTACAAAAAGAAGTGGCAGGCCCAAAGAAACCACAGTTTGTACTCTAAAATTGTGGGGGGAGGGGAGTGTAAGGGGACTAAATGGTAGTGAAAAAATGCAATAAGAAATAAAAAATAGTCAAATAAAATTTGAAGTTTTCAATATAGAATTCATCGTGACTATGATCATTTTTTTGCTTATCTGATTTTTAAAATTTTTTTCAACTTTTGCTTTTATATATTTTGAAGTATTATTAGACATATGTAAATTAAGAACTGATATATCTTCCTCTTGAATTAACCATTGTATTAAGACACTTCTGTCCTTATTTCTACTGATAATATTCTTATGCTAAAGTAGAATTTGCCTGATTTGTTTTTCCTCACCTAAGGATACGTTCATTGACATTAGAGAGGAAGGAAAGGAGATGAAAGAGAGAGAGAGAGGGGGAGAGAGAGAAACATCGACCAGTGGTCTCCCGCACATGCCCAAACCCAGGATCGAACCCACAACCTAGGTATATGCCCTGACCCGGGATCGAACCCACAACTTTTTGGTGTATGGGATGATGCTCCAACTATGAGACACACAGCCAGGGGAGAATTATCTGATTTTAATGTAGCTACACTGATGCACATTAATGTTATGTACATGGTATATATTTTTCCTTTTAGTTTTCAAATTATCCATGTCTTTTGATGTAAAATGTTGATGTTTTCTGCCTTTTCCAATACTGAGATCCTTTGAATATATTATCCGGCTATCTGTTTTGCATGTCAGTAATATTTTCTTTTATGCTGGGCATTGTATATGAGGTTTATAAAAGATGCCTTCACATGGTTCCTTCCACCAATGATGCTTTTCCCTTTTTTACATCAGGCAGATGAGATGGAGAGACTTATTACATCAGTACTTTCAGAGGTTGGTTTGGGTCAAGCCTGTGCTTCTTTTTCAAGACAGTTTTCCCTACTTGAAGTATTAGTTGCTTCACTAATGCAAATCAGATTAAAATATCTCTTAAACTGTCAGTTATGTGAACAATGAATAAACAAAATAGTTTGTATCCTGGTTTCAGGATAATAGATTTTTGGTTTTTTTATATTCAACATGCCTCTAACTTATAAATTCTAACTTTGGAATAGCTCCCTTTCCTGTGAAGTTGCATGGAACTCTTAGCAGACAAGTGTTCCCAATTCTCTCTGTCTATATTATAAGGTGCAAAGAAATCTTGGCTGCATGAAAATTATTTATTATAAGCTTTTCTTGAGAAAAATATTGAGTCAGCCCTATCTCTGCTGGGCTTTTCCCACACACTGAGAATAAGAACTGCATAGTCTGGGCCCTTGCTTTCTCTGTAAATGCCCCAGCTGCTTCAGTGACGTGCTCAGGCAGAAGAAAGGAGATAATATTAAACTTTTCCAATATTCTGTCCATGTTAATATGTAAGAGTCACTAAAATATTTAGTGCCCTAGTACTGCTCCTGAGGCAAATTGCTATAAAAGGGCAACATGTAAGTTGGGGGGAAATGACTGATCTTTTGGGGCTACTGTGAATTCTTACTACAGATGGACTGAGAGATGCAGGGTTGGGTCCCAACAGAGGCAGGATCTCTGAAATAAGAACAATTCTACTTGACATTAGTTTATTTTATTGAAAACCTCTACCTCTTCAATGTGACATCTCTGCCCCAAAATCCGTTTGATTAAGTGTTAGAAAAGTAAAAATACACATGGAGGTGGATAACTTAAAAGTTTGGGAGAAAGAAACTGAGTTTAATATTTAAAAAAATGTATTTTTCATGTGTACTTCACACATTGTTTTTAAGTTATAACATTATTTTGCTGTTCATCTGTAGATCTGCCAGAATCCTATTCCTAAATAAAAGCCTAAGTCACTTAAAGCCTTGAAAAGTATCTAATGACTCTCTCTTTTTCGGTGTATAAAATCTAAATTACATTCATGGTCCCGGTTTACATGGACAATCAACATGAGCCCAAACTAACTTTCCAGTTTCAGTCACGTTTGAACTTCTAACTCTGACCACTTGCTCAAGTAAACCCTCTGACTAGCGTACGCCCCTCATCTGTCTGTCTGTCTGTCTGTCTATCTATATATCTATCATCTATCAATCATCTATCTACCTATCATCATTGTACAAGACCCACATCAAAGGCAATTAATCTCATGAGCTATTCAATGGCCATTTATGTCCAAAATAGTGAGGGGCATAAAAAAAAATCTTAAATGTGAAATAAAACAACCTATTTTAATTTCCAAATATATTTTGGAACCAGTTTCTATAAGGGAAACTAAACCTAGCTAAAACATATATAAATAGCCTAAATACACAGGATAAAATTAATTTAAAAGTAAAATACAAATTTTCACATATCTCTCAAAAAATATAGTATCAAGATAGAAATTTTAAATATTGCAAAGACATGGATTTATTATAAAACCAACACTCCCCCCACACACATACACACACAAACACATGTACACAGAGGAACTGGCTATTCATAGGCTAGAAGTGTCCTCTGATGATACACTACAAATACTGTGTAGAAAACCAAACACTCACTGCTTCCATGAACAATGAGTCCGTGGATTTGCAGACATGTCAAACTAGAATATGTACTACAAATACATGTTTTTATTACAACTGAATGACTCAAAAATATTTCCACTGAAGCAAAGCCCATTAACAATGACATCCAATAACATCAGTCTTCTTGATCGTCAGTGGAAATAATGGATAACCAATTACATTAAGTAGCAAGATTTTAATCAATATATTCTTACTCTAAAACTACAAATGTATTGCATCATGTTCATTTCATTATTGACTCAATCGTTTTAAGTAATTATAATAATGTTAGAGATTTTTATTTTTAGCGCTAGAACAATAATGGAGTTGCATCATGTCTACAGGAATTACAAATGATTCCCTTAGCTGGACAAATAGTTACAGTTTTTTCTGAAATGAATAAAATACAGACATTTCTAAGAGCAAACACCTCATTTCAACTCCAATTAGTCTTTATTCTTTTCCTAGTTTATTCTTAGTATTTACATGAAATGCTATAATGCAAATGGTGATTCTTACAGTTAGCTATCATTTAAACATGGTTTTACATGTTAAAAGGAATAATATCATAGGATCACCTATAAATGCCACAATCTCATTTTCAAATGGTATTAACGAGGGTGTTTGTATTCCAAAAAAAAAATCTAAACTGCACGTATCACATATGGCTCTACAGCCCATTGCTGTGGTAATACATCATCTCTTGTGATTTATTTAACTTCCTGAAAAGACGGTCAAACTATTTAATAAATGTTCTCTATGGCTACAATTTTAAACTTTAGGTTGTTTTACCCGTGTAAAACAAACACTGTATCCATTCAATTATGATTCTAGAAGTAGCACACCTATCTGATGTTAATTATGGACATAATTTGGTTATATTATAGGATTAAGAAATTGCCTGATACAGAAAATTAAAATAATCACTTTTAGAGACTTGTGGCCTTCCTAAAATTATCAGTTAATAACAACTTAGAGAAGAGAGAACATGGTATTTGCATCAAAATCTGTAATTCACTTAAGTATTGAGACAAAGAGCACTCATGAAGCACTGTAGCAATCTGCGCCAGCTCAGGGCGCTTTACTGTGTAAAGATTCCAGATAAAATAGATGGAGCACATATCTAGTTTTCACTGGTATTTACTTTAATGTAATACAAAGCAAAGCTATCCATCTACATAGGGCACTCAATGTCAACAACTAATCTACCAATATTGCTATCAGAAGAACAACATAATTACATAAATTCAAAGAGATAAGTAATATTTAGCATGAAAGATGCCTCATAAGTCATAGCAATGCCCCATAAATTACATTTTGTTGATATGGGCAGAGCATCTGATATTTTTCATTTTTCTATTGGTTTTTAAAAAAATTGTAGGAAGGAGTCTGTGCCCCCAAACCAAACAACTCAAAAGCAGGTTTTTCATACCTTCAAAAATTAATGTTTTTGAGTTGCTTGAAAGCAAATTTCTGCAAGCCTGACTGGTGTGGCTCAGTTGGATGAGTGTCATCCCACAAAGGACAAGTTCCAGGCCAAGGCACAGGCCTGGGTTGGTCCCCGGTTGGGGCGTGTAGGAGAGGCAACCAATCAATATTTCTCTCTTGCACTGATGTTTCTCTCACTCTCTTTCTCCCTCTCTCCCCCTTTATCTAAGAATAAATAAATAAAATATTTTAAAGTTATTCTATAAACACAAAATAGCAAAGATCTAGGAATTTTATCTGACTTTAAATGAAAAAATAATATGCATACAAACATTTACTTCCTTTGAAACAAAGGCCTAAGAAAGTGCTACTTGTAAACTCTAAGATAAGAAAGTGCTATACCACTTTAACACAAGAAGTAATATGATAGCCGTTGTGATCGGGCAAAGTGGCCACAGATTCCTCCCATTACTCCATGCCCATTTGCAAAATGACTTTACTATGCCCCCCGTCAGGATAAACACAGATAAATTTCTCTATCCTTGGAATTGGGGCTCGCCTTGTGACTTGTACTGGCTAATGGGCCATTAACAAATTTGCCACCAGCAGAAGCTTGAGCAGCATTTGGACACTGGGGCTTGCTGTTGGGAATCATTTTGTCACCACGAGCTCAGGCTGGGACCAACCCCCTGCAGGACTCGAGGTTACAGGGGGGCTGTCTCCGCCATCACAGCCAGGGAGGCTTGCCTGCGAGGACCTTCTAGATTACTCAGCCCCAGACCAGTGAGCGCACTGCCTCGCTAACACACAAAATTGATGGGAACAATTAATGTTTACAGCTTTACGTTTTGGGCAAGTTGCTTTTTTTTTTTTTTTTTTTTTTTTTTTGTAGCAAAACATAGTTAAATCAATCTTCATATGTTGTTTTTAGGTAATTAAACTAATTTTAATAACTATCATAACAACAAAAATAGTCAACAGAACAACAGGACTGAAGCAAAACAATAAATGTGATAACATTATAGTATAACAAAAATTTTAATTAATCAAAAATAATAGTTTGTATAATTCCCCTTAGGCACTACGTCCATTAATATAAAACTTTTTGAAATGGTGTACAAGGTTAGGTGTTTAATTGACTTAGTTAATTAGACATTATTCCACATAAAATGTAAAGCACTGAGGTTATATTAGAATTAATTTCTCTGCAAAAGCCTTTTCCTCTGTTGGGTGATAATCCACGGTTGTTCTTTGATAAACTATTACGCGGCATGGTCAGGGGACTGTGAGTTGATCTTTCTGATTCAGTTTTTGACGAACAAATAAGAGGACAACATGGCGTAAGGTGGTAAGCTGAGTGAAGTGCAACACGAGATGCTGTTGCAAATCACAGATAAATGGAAAGAGCAACAGTGGCATGGTGTTATAGAGACAGGGATTTTTTTAAAAGCAGTAACCGTAGGTATTTATATAATTTATGTTAAATTTCTTCAGAATGAAATAAAAAATGGTAATTTAAAGTATGAGATCCAAATGAAACTTAGAAAAATAATTGAGGAGGCATAAACAGAAAAAAAATGTATTAGGTGGAACCTAATCACCAAAACAAACAAGCAAGCAAAATATAACAAGAGACACTGAACAGTAACCAGAGGGGAGAGGGAAGGGAATAATGGGGGAAAGAAGGGGAAGGGTCATCAAGGAACATGTATGAAGGACCCAAGGACAAAGCGAAAGGAGTATAGGATTGGTGGTGGGAGGTGGGGGAGGGTGGGGTGCGGGAGAGTGGTGGGGGGAAATGGAGACAACTGTACTTGAACAACAATAAAAAAAATATTGAAAAGACTACCCTGCTCTTTTATGTCCCATAAGCACCAGAGGATAAAAGACAGGAAGAAGCTGCTGGTTTATAGCAGCTTGTTTTAGTAATTCACTTCACAAACAGTTCCTAGCAAAAAAATGAAACGGCAGACAATGACTAATTACACCTAAAATTGATTGAAGGGGAATATTTGCGCTGATTTACATTTTAAGAAATGAGAGACAGATAAAAAGATAAAATATTTTAAACAAATATTTCATTAGGAAAAAAGGGTACAGTGAAAATAACTTTCACTTAACAAAACTGGAACATAGATAGAAATGAAACAGTGAATATAGGACACACAGAAGATACGGCCTTTACATAACTATTCTTCCTTCTGTCTCTTCTCTCATTTCCCAGTCATCCAACTTCGAAATTAATACTTTAGTAACCTGGTTAAAGACTAGAATCATGTAATTAAGCTTCAGAGTGGTGTCAGGGTCAAAGAAACAATTCAACAGCACAAGCAAATTTTAACAGTTCACAACGTGTATTTGCGTATGTTAAAATCAATGGAAATATCTGAATATTTTTTTTCTGGCCCTATCCACTTTTATAGAACCTGATAAATATCCTCAGTACCTCTCCGATTTTCTCTCCCTCTCCTCACTCTTTTTCTCCTTTCCTGAATTACTTAGGTCAATTTAACCTTTCTTGGTCAAAAACTACTCTTTCCTCTTTGGGTCTGTAAAAATAATAAAACAAAAAAGAAATTACAGGATTCTCTTATCCCTGAGGGACACAGCATTAAAACTAGGGCCCTTAAGTGAGTTAATATTTTTGTCAAGTTGTATATCCTTGTAATAATTTAAAGACACAAAAGTTCCTAAATTAAAGTTATCTTCTGTCTTCATGTTTAATTCTGTTATCTGATGTTAATTCTAGTAGCAAATTGTTGGGCATTTTCCCATTATGTTTTCCTTTTTTATTGAAAATATACAAACATATATTCTATACCTTTAATGTACAGCATAAATATATAAATAGGGAAAGAAGTTTTTGGTTGTTGATCTTGAAAAAGAGGAAAAGAAAGAGAATAGACAAAAGAGTAAGAAAGGTTCTACTATGGTAACAGTGCATCTCCAAAAAATTTAGTGGGGTCTCTACAAAATATTTTAAAAATCATGTGCAAATATATGAGTGCATTTTAGGGGGTGAAAGTGGAGAAATACAGCAAATGCTAGATGTCACAAAAGAGAAAATAACTTTCATGTAATGTCGGGGAGAAAGAACTCAACAGTGACAGACACTCATGGCCAGATAACCTGAGTCCCCTGGAAATCCATGAATTTTTTATGGATATAATTGGGTCATCCATGGGACATAGAACAACAGTTGAAGCTATATGTAAAACATCCTAAAGACTCAACTGAAAAACTGTTGGAACTTATCAACAGAATCAATAAAGTTGTAGGATACAAATTTCTTAAGTCTCTAAAAAGCAGGGTGATCAAAGGCAATGCATGTGTTCATTATATTAAAAATATTACAATTAGCATCAATAAAATTAATACAACAAAAATTACATCGCATGCCATTTTTAATTTTCTTAATTCTTGAAAATTTCAAGATCTTGATATGTCTTAGTAAATTTGTGATAAAGATTACTTATTTTGTCACAGATGTGCTTAAAGTAAGTTCTGATTTACACGAGGCTGCTTGCTACTTCAAAAGTAATTTTAATAGCTATGGAGATGCAAAGTTAAGAAGAAGAAATATTACCCTTTGAAAATGAATAAAGGGAACTTTATTAAAATTAAAGTCGAGAAGTCCTGAAAGCTGAGCTCTCTCGCTCTACTCCCCACTGGCATTTCCAGACTCCAGCAGGAAGAAGTACACCTTGCCCTCCCCAACAGTTGAAGCCTACTTTTTCAGCCAATGAGAAACCATTACCACCCTGAACTGCTCACTTTCTTCCAATGGCCTTTCATTCAAAGCAGCCCCTCCCGGCTTTGCCTTTTTCTACATAAAGGAACTTTTCTTTGTTCTCTGGACACGCCTCTGGTTTGCTGAAGCTTACACGTCCCAAATTGCAATTCCTGTGCTGTTTACAAATAAACTATTTTTTGCTGGTAAATAACTGGCTATTTTATTTTTAAGACTGACAACATGACATTTTTCAGTCATTTTCTTAATGTCAGGAAAAATCAGAGAAGTGTGGTGGAAGTGTATGAAAAGGCAAAATCATGACTACAATAAATTATGTGCCTGAGAGTGAGGAGGAAGCTTATGATAAAATATGAATAAAAAAGTTGTTTTAGTATTTGTGATTAATTTAATTTTGATCACTCTACTGATTGCACAATAAGAAAAGTGTAGGATGACCCTAGAGATATTGGTCAAAACCAGTGTTTTTCAAGCTATAATGCAAGAGAATCAAAATTCCAACAGATTCCTGTCATGGATGGGGCAGATCTTCATGTCCATTTGCTTTATATTGATTTTGTGTTATTTTTGTAAGATTTTATTTGACAGGATAATCTCACATCTAAAAATCTAAACAACTAATCCAGGAAATGAAATAGTAATTTGTAATAATTAAGAGTTTAGTTTTAAGAAATTGAGTATTTCTAGTTTTAAAAATTATCTTTTTTGTTTGTTATTTTTATCATTATTATTTTTATTTATTGAATTTATTGGGGTAGCATTGGCTAATAAAATTATATAGGTTTCAGGTATATAATTCTATAATATATCACATATATATTGTATTGTGTGTCCACCACCCCAAGTCAAGTCTCCTTCCTTCACCATTTATCCCCCCTTGACCCCCTTCTTCTTTATCTGTGGCTCAGTATAGTGCCTTTTATAAATTTTCCAGCACTTTATGTCTTTTAAAAAATAATTGTCAAATACACTAAAATGCAATTGCCAAAAATAATGGTAAAGAATAAATAACTTTTTCAGTTAATGAAATGTCTGTTTTCTATACTTAAAGAAATGCTTTTTATTAACTTGAAATATAGTAGACTATGGATTTTAAGACACTACGGGCACTTTAGAGTTTCAATGCTTTGAGGACAAATTCTAGATTCCCTAACATTCCTGCATGTGTGAAGCCCTAAGCTGCTTTTCAAATCAATGTTTCTCTGTTCCTCTGTATCTTTGTTCTTGAAATATATTTTTGTTCACTCATTTCTTAAAATATTTTAAAAACTATGTTCTCTCATATATTTTTAAGCTGAAATGTGCAATATTTTGGTATAAAAATTTAATGTTTGTAAGAGATATGATATCTGATGCTAAATATTATATATGTAGTGCAAATGTATTTTGTTTAATACTCCAATTTTCGGGAGCTCAAATTGAGCTTACTCAAAAGATAGAACACTCAGCTGTGTAACCTAAGTCATTAGTGAAACCAGCCCTACTTTCCATGAGAAAAATGTTTGAATATTTCACGTTAACTAAATATATTAGTAGTATCCCAAGATAGCTAACTTACTTTTCATTTGTAATTTTAAGAGAGAAGAGAGATATTTTGTGCCATAAGTTTATGTCCTGAATGAGTACATATGCTGCCCCTTCAATATTTGCCACTGGTACTTCCCTGTCTCTGTAAGTTTTTACACCTACCTACCTACCTACCTACCTACCTATCTACCTACCTACCTACCTACCTATCTATCTTTTTTACTTTACTTCAGGTGCAGTATATATTCAAACTCCCTTTTAGTTTAGCCAGTTCCTCCTCCCCCACTCTAAAACTCTTATGTCCTAAGCAATATTTTTTTAAATGTTAAAAAACAACACTCATGATAGTTACCCCTTCCTTTTGTAAAATAAGGAAAGGGTGGTTGCGGTAGAGAGGTTGACCAAAGAGAAGTAGCAGCTACAGGGCGATGGGCATTCTGGGGCAGAGAAGACTCGGCTTGCGTTCGTGTGCAGTCTGACAGTCTGGAGACCATGCCTCAGTAATGCCAGAAAAGTCTCAGCACACCCCTGGAGCTCGCTTGCCTGGGTTTCAGACTCTTGCCTTACAGGATGCCTCACATCCAACCAAACTGATCTACTCTGTTTTCTAAACAAACAATGGCTATATTTTACAAACTGTTCTTGCTCACAAAAGTGGATCTAACTTGAAAATTGAATTCCGATCATTCTTTAAAGCCCAACCGAAGTTCTTTCACATGGAGGCAGACCAGCTGGATCCATGGCTACTTATTTAGTGTGGAAGACCCAATGTGAAGTTGAAGTAATCTCACTAAAATTACTTCCATGCTCAGTTCTAAGGCCTAACTTCTGAGGACAACAACCTTACAAATAAGTATACATTAAAAAATTAATTTATCAACTAATAAAAGGTATTTCATCAAGAAACGTGAGAGACACAGAAAACATAAGGCAGATCATTTTGTGGCTCAAGTAGCACAGTGGTGCCCAGCTAGTGTGACTTTCTGTCCCTGCGACCAACACAGGGATGTAGGTGATGAGCCGGTTACATTTATACAGGCAAGATTTTCATAAATCAGAAAGCTCTGAAGATTCAAAGTTCGATCTTCTGTTCCATGGCATGCATGTGAGAACTACTGTGTAGCTTTATAAACATGAAATTAATATGACTACATTTTCTTATGCAATTTAAGGCAACTCTAGGACCTAATACTGGTAAAAACTAGTGAAACAAATATAAAAGATCAGGTATAATAAAGTCACCTATTCTGTTTGTTTAATGTGACACAGAAACATCTTGTGCAGTCTTAATTTATGGTTTTGAATACGCCACTCACTCATTCTTCCAGTAAAGTAAACCTATACTGAGATATGTGCACTTACATTATTGGAATGAAGAGTTTAAAATTTTTCACCGAGCTTTTCATCTCTCAGGCACAGTTGTGGAAAGTGGTCAAAAATGAGACTGCTGCTTTACGGTATTTACACCTTTTGCACCTTATCATTTGAAACTCAAATAAAATGTTTCCTACTCCCTGTAAATCCATTATTTCTATGACACCTGAGAGAAGAGAAAATACATGGCCATAAATTTATTGAACAAGCTATTAGAGTTGCTAATAGCTAGGGAAATGTTTTTCAAATCAAACATATTATGGGGTCATTAAATCAATTTAGTAGATTGCAAATAGACGTATGACCCCCCAAAAGCAGAATTTATTCTTTCATGTATAAACCTACCCAGAAGCTTTTTCTGCCTGCTCAAAAGTTTTTGAACCCGTTCATTTGGATGCCTTTCATTGCTTCTGCTGCGTTTTGTTTCACCTTTTCCACATCGGCAAAATGTTTCCCTTTGAGGACGTTTTCCATCCAGGGACACAAACAAACAAAAAAAGGGTCACACCGCCATTTCTCTCTAGGTTAAATATTGTATATCCTCGTTTAAGTTTCTTTGCAATAGATTGTCAAAAAAAATTCTAGTACCACACAGAACAGCAGCCGGAACAAATGGGTGCTTCCCTTTTGTGGTAGGTTTGCCATCTCATTGTCTCACACGTTTTCTGGGAAAGGAGTAAGTGTAGGGCTATGTGTGAACCTGTGTGTGTTTGTGTGTGCGTGTATGTGTTCTGGAGGAGAAAGAGAGAAGCCATGGGTAAGTTGTTTATATCCGTGTTTACAGAAGCCACTGAATATGAGGTGATGGTGGAACGCTCACTGTCTTAGAGATAACATGAGTGAGGAGACAGTAACGTAATCTCTAGAAAAAAACACAGAGTAAGGAAAAACTCCTTCTGGAGCCTCCATACAGTTTTGGGTTTTTAAATTTGCTTTTAAATCCTAGGTATTGTACCTCTACAACTAATTTCACCTACACTTATACATTTAGCAACTTCACACTGTCTCCCAGTTTAATGAGGATTTCTCACCACGGTATTTTATTTCTCATTTGTAAACAAAGTCTGTGGTGCTCAAATTATCCTCATGCCTCTTTAAGGGTCCCACCCAACCAACACTCCACACACATAAATAGAAATATAGACTTTCTGGAGAATTTTTAAAAAAGATTAATTTGAAAAGTCTCATGAATTGTTAAAGAGCCATGAATCAGTGTGGCACAATTTCAATTGTGTAGTCACAGTATTACGACTTCTAGGTTGCTATAAACTTTAAAAAGTGGAATCCAAGAGAAGAGATTATTTTGTAGCAGCATATAACAGGTACCCATATACTACTTTTGCCCATACCCCAGGAAGAAAAAAAAGAGTGTCTTAACATATTTCTGAGAAATCTTACTCAAATAAATTAACCCGGATAGAGGGAAAGAGGGTGGTAAAGTAGGTAGTACTGGAAAAATCTACCAAGAATGAAAATGGCATCTACCATGGGAGGTTTCCCACAGCAGCAGAAAGGGCCACTAAGAGCCAGAGATTTAAAATCACCTGTGTCTGGTGAGCAGACGCCAGCCATTCGGTAGCACTTCAGAAGGGAGAAAACTGTTACATTCCACGTCCTTTTCACCCATAATCTCTCTAGTAAAATAAAGAAAGTATCTGGACTTCAATTCCTCTACCTCAAATTCAGTGACACATCAGGGACATTTCAAGCTAGGTAAGGCAAGTGCTTTCAGTTTTAGAATTAAGAAAATTAAATTTAATAAAACTGAAGCTCAAAGACAGCAAAATGACAAGATTCAAAAGGAGACTGTGGACCGAAGGGAAATTCTGAGACTCGAAAGGGCATTCTAGAAATGACAGTTACTTTTGTTCAGGGGAAAAATACAGAGTTTGAAATAATTGGATAAATTATAGTCCGACATAAGACTTACTGCTTTCTCGGAGGTAAAAGCTCAACAAATGGAAATGAAAGATGTTGAGTAATACAACAGAGGAACTTTCCCTGAAGTGAACAAGTGAAAGGGTAAAAACATGTGTCAGACATCTGGGCAGAACAGTCACGTCACCAAGCAGAGAAAAGTATCAGGCTGCCTTCAGACATTTCAGGGCAATATTTAATGCTAGAAGTAACAGAACAGTGAGCTAACAGGAAAAGAAGGGATGAAACCACTCATAGTATTCCCAGAAAAAAATAAACAGACATATTTAGCGTGAAATATTACAACAGTCAACAAACAAGCAAGCAAGAAAACAAACAAAATACCCCCAATTAACAGTGAAAGACAAGGAAGGAGGAATCCCTGAAGAATGAACTGAGCCATAGCGAAGCCTGGATATAACACTGGTGGCGAATCCGGCAGCCACCTATACATGGAACGGAGGCCCGAGTGCCAAGGCAACGAGTGTTGCAGAACAGAGTGCAATTACTATGAACTCTGGCGAAGTTAAAATAATGTAAGCGTCCCCACACTGAAAATGAGGAAGGGTGAGGACAAATCGGAGAGAGGCTAATCGCCTCGAATGGCACTGCGGGGCGTTAAAGAGCACTGACACCGGGGGCGAAGGCATCCAGCTTCTTCCTGACGCTCATGAACTTCTATTCTTAACCTAAAGACAAGCTTTAAAAAATGCTCGTTGTGAGGGAAATTTATTTAAGTTCAGCAATTCTTTTTAATTTATTTCAGATTATATTTTTTACTAAATTAGTATATTATTGTAAATAGCATGTATATGCCTCTCTACATAACTATTTCTGTTTGTGCAGATGTGTAAACACGTGACTGTGATGATATTTATGTTAACAGTTGTTTTTTTTTCCCTGAGTGTAAAGATTTTGGAATGATTTTTAGCTTTTTTTTTTTTTAACTTGAATAAAGACATTACAATAAAACAGTCAATTTCACTTGTACAAAACATCTAAATGCAACACAATAATGATAATGATGAAATGATTACAGAAGCCTGCAGATATCTCTTTGTATGAATTTGTTTATGTGGGAGGGATAAACCTGCAAAGAGATTTATAAAGGAGGAATGTACCTGAAAAAGACAGGGTCAAGTGATTAGAATGTTGCGTAACCAGGGAAGAGGTTTGCTGAGCTTGCCTGACCCTGTGGCTTTGTGGCCGAACTGGATGAAGCATCACTGATTACACACAGTAATAAGCTGTTGTAACCAAGAAGTGAGTGAGCATCACAGCTCTGATGCCGGGCAAGGGGACTGGGCATGAAGGGGAGAGCAGAGCCTTACTCAGCTCTGCCGATGCAGGAATCATAAAGAAGACAAACGTCTCTGATTTGCTGGGGTGTTATTGAAATTGGAATTATCTGGTAGTAATTCCCTGGCACAATTATCAATCTGTCATGCGGGATGCTGGGATCAAGGGCCTGTGGTGAGTTGCCACTGTAACTAAGGATTCTTCAACAATAAAAAAGTAAACAAGAACACTGTTTAATATCAGAGGAAGTTAAGTAATGCTTAAAGAAGTTCTAGAGAACTGTATGATGCAGAATTTCTGGTAAGAACTCAGTGAAATGTGGCTAATTTAACCTCCCTAGTACTCTGGACTCCTGAAACTTTGGGAAACATACTCATGTTACACTGTAAACAAAAAAGCATGGGGATTAGCATGCCCTCATTTCCTGCTGTTTCAAAAATATTGGCCTAATGTTGGACCATGTACACTGAAGATTGATTTAGAATTGATTTATTTAAGGTAGCCCCAAATTCCATATCCTTCAGTATACTTCCTCTTTGAATAAAACTGGATATTTAATTTCACAAATGTTTACTGAATGCTTACTCCCAGAAAACAATGTGTTACATTTGAAAGATGCATTGAATTCTAAGATATTTCAAGCACACCGGAGGCTTTTCCATGTATTGATATGATGGATCACTTAGAAAAATTAGATTCTTTTAAAGATGACGAAGAGAGTAAACTCTGATAGATACTAGCAGAACCTCAAATCTCTATAGAAGTTGAGTGGTGGGAGAAGGGCCAGTTAGCTTGCAGACTGTAGGAACAGCCCCAGTTTATTAGGTTAAGAGACCAGAAGTGTGTGTCTTTCTGACAAATAGAAATCTCTCCATTACATTTCCATGTGTAGGATTAAATTCCTGCATAACCAGAAGATAATGTTAAATAAGAAAAATTTTTATTACAGAATGGAATACTGGCAAACATAAAGAAGACAACCCACTGGAATTAGTGCAAGAAAATGCACAAAGCCAAGCACACGCACACACACACACACATCAAAATTGCTGGGAAAAAATCTGTGCATGTCCAAATTGTTGTACCTAGTAGTATCCTTCTTAGCTCAATTAAATCTTTGCAAGTAGCTTTAGAATTTAGTAAATTTGCTTATCTTAGACCTAGAGGAACTTTGATGTTTTATCATACAAATATTTGAATACATAAAAATGTGTGAAAAGATTGATGTGTACAACAGAATTTTTAAAATGTAAATCTCATGTCTACTAGTATTGCTGAATTTCTTGTATTCTTTCTCAGCCTAGGAATTGAGCATATTGATAAGTTTCCACCAAACTCACTTTATTCATGAGAAAACCAAGGCTCAGGGAAACTGTGGCTGGCCTTTTAAACAGTGGAGAGGCTTTAGGGCAGAGCATTCACGATTCTAATGTGGGAACTGCTGAAGGGACGCACATTTTTCTATTTATTTTAACTATTTGTTTTTGCAGCGTGTGTGCCGAGAAATTTTCAACAAGTAAATGGGTCGCCTTCCTCTTCTACTTTCAAGCCACACCCCTGCATGACTTCAGATGGAACGTGCTTCCTGCCTGTGCTGAGCCACATGCTGCACAGCTACCTAGAGGCAAATGGTGATTTGGCCAAAAGGGTGGCCACGTTGGGAGGACAAGCAGCAGGACTGGAGATGGGACAGCATAGAGATTTCAATCAATACAGTGGGTTTTAGAACTGCTGGTGAACTGAGGCTGCAAACTTTCCCTGGGTGAATGTTAGTAAGCCCGACTGCCACCATCTCACACTTTAGTGTTACAGAAGCAGTGGATTCGTTCTTATTAGGTCAGTATATGGAGTAAACAGTCATTCAGTTTTCCTAGGAGAATCCTAGTTCAGAGTCACAGTTATGCTCTCAAAACTGTTCCAGCTGTGGGGTAAATTCTATCTTTCCCTACATTGTATTCCCAGGCGGCCACTACAGTTTGGTTTAAAGGGATGCATTTTCAAAGAAATTCCTGCTTGTGATTACTCTCCCCTTCTTGCCGTGCTAAGTAATTTCTTGATTCCCATGTACAAGTTTGCTTTGCTTCAAATATGAAGTTGTTTAACAGTGCCCGACACAACAAGTAGTCAGAAAATACCTCTGAGCAGCGGTGACTTTCAATCAGAGGGGAGACACTAATGTGTCAGCAGGCTATTTGTCAATTCTTACAAAAATAAAACAAAAAGCCAATTGATTCTTAAATTTTGAGTTTAATTATTTGTATAGTTAACCATGTAAGGTTAGGTCTCATACATGTGTCTATTGTGTTATATGTCTGACCAAAATCCAGAAAGCAAAGGAAACTCAGTATAGAATTTCTAGTACCCAGAGGAGCAGTCAACATAATATATTAGTAAAACTGTGCAGGTTCTCATAAAATAAAATAAAATAAAATAAAATTTAAAGTTAATATAATTATCCTAATTAAAATTTCATATAAAAAGATTCTATTCTGTTTTCACTTTGATATTTAAGAAAAAAAGGGCTTTGAATCAAATTATCAAATTATGTCTTACTATGTAACTCATTTGCTAGGATATTATTATATCAGTGATATTGAAACATAATTCTAGTTTAAAAAGGACTTTCATATTTATGAAATAAGGTTAGCAAACTTCCCGCACTTTACATAACACACTTTATAGTTTTTCTATCCAAATAAATTTATTTCCACACCTGCCCACATATCTCAGGGGAATGACTACTAGATTTGATATATTCTAGTTCGATTTTTATGCACCCAAGAATACGTACTACCTTCTGAGAGGTAACACACGCAAGCCAAAGTAAACATTGTCTAAGTTGAAATCTTTTGAATTTTAACATGCTGCTGAGTGATAAAGCACACAGCACACGCGCAGTTGAAAGGATAATATTCTTCCTTGGTTTAAATAATGTGCATTCAGAAATCAATTTAATTTCTCTACTGAGACTCATGGTAATGTCTTAGAAAATGCATGTCCATTAAAACTAAAAAGATTTATAATATATTCAACTTAAATCATTTATTCAAGTCAATGCTTCCAGCAAAAATGACTTGAGGTATACCAAATGCCCCTTTTGGAATTGATATAAGTGTGTATTTTTAACTTCTATTGAAAACAGAAGGGCACATTTTATAGATTAACAAATACAACACTCCAGTTTAATTCAAAATGATTCTCTAATCTGTTAGTTTAAAACTAACCTTCACTAGTTTTTCTGTTGTTTTATTATTTTTGATTTCTTTAAGTAAGTCTTTAGCTTAAGGAAACTTAAATACACACTGAAAAGGGGGTTCTAGCCTCCTATTTCAAGCTAAAACATATCCTCTAAGTTATGTTTCATAGTTAAGCCAAAGCCAGTATCACATACCTTTCGGGAATGAATTTCTTTCACATACAATGGAAGTAGAAACTCAGATATACCTTCAAGTCGGATTCCCTTCTTGGTGACTCTCAGATTTCCCATACCATCCTACAAGCAATGAAATATAGTTCACTTTTAGGTTGATTAGAGAATGAA
Organism: Desmodus rotundus; assembly: GCF_022682495.2. Lineage (NCBI taxonomy): Eukaryota > Metazoa > Chordata > Mammalia > Chiroptera > Phyllostomidae > Desmodus > Desmodus rotundus. The sequence goes on along the minus strand of NC_071399.1, from coordinate 14,003,454 downwards.
TAACTGGCCATAATTTTCTTAGGCCTAAATTGAGAAAACAATAAGCTCAAGTCAGCGATGATTTAAGGAAAATGAGAGATTGAATCTACTTAATGAATGATTGCAGCAATTTGCATGCATATAGAGGGCTCTGCTTAAAATGAACAGGATAAGAGGAATATAAAGGACTTGGTATCTTCTCCCAGCTCTATCAAAGGCTAGGACTCATCATGAATAAATCTTGTAATTTCTTCATGCATCAGCTGGTTTAACTATTTATTAGGTATAATGATACTTGCTACCTAACTATTGGGAAGAACTTTATGTGCAGAGCTCTAATAACATTTTTACACTATACTTATAAACACATATTTTTATAATATTCAAACTGTCACATGTGCATAATTTCAGTAAGAAGTTAATTACTGACTAGTATAAGTCGGCATGGTGTTTGAGTATGCGAACAATGAGTAAAGCGTGTGTCCTCTCCTTTAGAAAATAACACTTTGAGGGTACAACCGGTACAGAGGTAATGTTTGTGAGACAGAGTAAAACAAATGAAAAAGTAAGAATGGAATGCTAATAGAAATTTTTACAAAAGAGATTTCAAGTCAGGCAGTAGAGTGTTCAACTTCTCATGGAAGAGGCTGACTATGAGAGCGGCCTTCGGAATATGGAATTTCAACAGGAGACATCCACACATGGAGGAACAAAATGCACATTCTGGTAACACACAGGAAATAACAAAGCTGTCCAGTCTGGATAATGTATGAAAGACGCTGAAAGAATACAAGGGGGAATTATGTTTTGAGGCCAGAGAAAGGAAGACCTTAAAGGCAAAGCTAAGGAGTATGTACTCACTTCAGCCTCCAGGATAAGAAACATAAAAAGTTCTTGAATAGCTCAAATTATCGATGTTTCAGCTTTAAGATTAATCTGGTAGAAACACTCTGTGGGGCTCAGTGACAGAGTATCGGTTAATAATGCACAGCTTGGCAAGAAGTGTGAGCAGTGTGGGGGAACACAATCTCTAGGACCCCGTGACTGACTGTATCGGGAGATACCAAAAAAGGGAGCATTCACAATTAATCCAGGAGTTCACCACCACGACCAAAGAAGGAGATACGGTGACTTTACACTGGCATTCTGACATTTGTAGACTCAGTAACAAAAATAAATTCAGTTTTGGACTTTCTAACTTTGAGGTATCATTGAAAAAGTCAGGTATTTATTCACAAACCATCACATCTGTAGAAAGCAGGTTGGCGATGATGAATACTTAAGGCATGTTTGAATCTATCATGATGGATGAGCACATACCATGTGGAAAGATGTATATAAAACCAAGGGGGAACCTTCAGATAATGGCTTGGTCTGTGGGCTGGAAGGAAATATTTGATACATGCCGGGCAGCTGTGATCAGTGGAAGATGAGGAAAGCTTAGCCATCATGTGGCTCCAGTCCTGAGCTCCCTGAAAAGAAAGCCAATCAAGTAGTATAAAAACGCTTGCCAGTAAGAATTAAAAGACTTTTAAGTTAGACAAAGAGATGACTAGTAAATAGAGAAAATTTTATGTGGGAAGTCTCAGTCCTCTCATCAAATGAGGAGGTAGTAGATTTTGGTTGAATTGAACTGGGGATGGGAAGAAGGAATTCATTTCTTGAGGCTCCAACTTACAACAGACACTGGAAATGTCTAATAGGGAACTGCCTAAAAATTAAAAAAAAGCATACACAATTAGAAATGTAAGCATCACTAAGGCTGATTCTGACAAGATGATGGTCTCCTTTTGTTGGGATGATGACACACTGTGGTTTCTCTGAGATAGAGCTGTTTATATTAGTCTTGCAATATTCTCTTTCACTGTCAAAAGTGAAAAGTCTCTGATTTAGACGTTCACTTCATAGTCACTGGTAGACTGGCTCCGGTTACTGTGGCTTTGCAGCGTTCTACCTATCCAGGAACAGACAAAGGCAGAAGTAAGATCAAAATTCAAAACTGAGACTGTGATAGGAGGGGATGGCAGGAAGTCACAAGGATGTGGTGTTCTAAAGTAGCAAAAGATGATGCCCCTCAAATGCCAGAACAGCGGTCAGTGTTGGGCTGCAAAACAGCACAAGGTCCAAGAATGATAATGGACAATAAAGTCAGGATCAAGATCAAGGGGGTTAGGAAATGTGAGCGAGGCTAAGATGGGTTTATCACCAGAAAATGGAGCTTCAGATTATGAGATCTTGGTGGCGTGAGGATTTCCAGATCCGAAGAGGCCTAAGGAACACGGGGGCAGTGGTGGCAGAAACCAAGTGCAGACAGGACTCTCTAACATTCAGAAAGCTGGTAATATTAGAACATATAAGGGACACATGGCTTTAAAGCATCACACTTTCTCAGAGGGGTTGTCTTTATTAAATCTCACACAGTGTCTGTCCATATATTTTGTCAAACGCCTGTCGGAAGAAGCGTTCTTAAGTAGCTGCCATGGAGTTGCTATGGAAACATGTAATGCAACTGACTAACTCACGGAAGTTAAAAAAATTCTAGCATAAACATAATTCACAGTCCAATATGAATCTTAACAATTATTTTCATAGCCGTGGCTGGTGTAACTCAGTGGATTGAGCGACAGCCAATGCACAGAGAGGTCACTGGTTCGATTCCCATGCCTGAGTTGCAGGCTGGGTCTCCAGTTGGGGGGCGAGCTAGAAGCAAACAATCCATGTATCTTTGGCACATTGATGTTTCTCTCCCTCTCTTTTTACCTCCCTTTCCCTCTTTCTAAAAGTAAATAAAAAGAATCTTTAAAAAATTATTTTCATAAAAGGGTGAGAATTAAAAGAATTGGACATCTAAAGTTAAGTGTGATAAACTTATGCTATATGTATACTTAATTTTGGAAAGTTCTGAATCTTAAGCTCAGTGGTTTCCTATATTTTTTATATAATATATATTTTGGTGCATATCAATATTTACATTTCCTTTCAATTAGATGAAATAGGAAATCCCCTGTGTAAATGTATAATAGTTATTAAAGTACTGTGCTTGTGAATCTAACTTTGCTTCAACGTGTTCATTTGTTCCACCTTTTATTTCTCCTGCTTTGGATTAAAAATAAAATTTCAATTTCATCCATATCATCTCCAGGTGGTTACAAAATACATAAAGCTATACAATATGCATTCAGTATTAATCCACCTGATCCTCACATTCATGAACCAAGCCCACTAGTAATTTAAGAGATGATGAAACAATGTGGTTTTCCTTCTGCAGGAGCATTAAAAAGTGAATTTATTCCTAATTCACTATATTTTTGGTTCCTTCAACATCTACAAGGGAGAAAGGAATTTTTGAATTTACTGTTAAGAATAACACTGTCAAAGCTTCAGAAAGGAACAGGATCCAGTGTATCTACACGTCCCAGGCCCCAATCTGGAATCTGCCTCCTTCTTCCTGTGTAAGCTTGAACTGCTTAACTAAACGCTTTGTGCCTTTTGTCATGTGTAAAAGGAGCAGTATCAGAATTTACATGAGAATTAGAGAGCTTAAAATAATGCCTAACTTATGTAGCAATTGTACAAAAAGGTAGGCATTATTGTACTTAATAGTTTTAACCATTATTAACATTTTATTAAAATAATTTAAAATTTTGTCTCATCTCATTATACAAATTCATATTGTTTATTTTCAGAGGGATTATCTTTGAACATCAAGACTCTGTACCAAGCTTGGTTATCATTTTATTTACCACGCTTTTATTCATCATCTAGTAATCTCATAATCATTTACCTACTTTTGACACACAGTATGGTGTTGCTTTACAAGGGAATGTGGAACCAGCTAGACTGGATTTGAGACTTGACTATTATTTATTAAGAGTTGACTCTGGCATGTTGTTTAATCTATTTAAATTTAAATTCATTTTTCTACAATTATCATAAAATAATAGTATTCCTCACAGAGATATTGTAGTAATTTAACAAGATAATATGCAAAGTTGATTACTAGATGTGGCTTATTTTTGATAATTATTCTCTGTACTTGTTTATTTAAAATAAAAATGTTAATAATAAAATATAATTAACTTCTAATCAACATGTATTTTTTTATTGAATTCATTGGGGTGAAATTCATCAATAAAGTTATATAGATTCCACATGAACAATTCTATTATACATCATCTGTATATCATATTGTGTGTTCACCACCCAAAGGCAAGTCTCCTTCCATCACCATTTACCCCCCTTTATCCTCTTTTACCTGCCCCACCACCGTTCCCACTGGTTGTCATCACACTGCTGTCTATGAGGGTTTTTTCCTTAATGCATCTGCCTTTTCCCTCCAGTCCCCTAACCCTCTTTCCCCTCTGACAGCTGTCAGTCTGTTCTCTGTTTCTATGAGTCCAACATGTGTATTTAAATCAATCTCTCCCATTTGCTTTTCTTTTTTCCATTCTCTATGGCACTATTAAAGTTCAAGACCACTTTGTCTTCAACCTGGCAATTGCCTCCAAATTTGCACTCTTTGGAGAGCAAGATAACATTTTTCACACAATTAGTTTAATGAAACATGCTTTATTTTTGCTCAAAAACCCTTAACATCACCGCAAACCTGAGATTATTGATTTATGTACTTTATTTTGAATATTCAGAGTGCCTTATAATCTATTATAAACAATATCATTTCACATTGCGGGGAAATATCACAGAACAATCTCTTCTACTATAGTTCCTCCTCCTTCTTTAGAATAATTTTTAAGACCCATTAATGTCTCTTATAATCCTTAATTTTTCAGGTTTTTTGCTCTTTTCTCATTATTACTCATCCTTACCTCCACTAAACTACTAGCAATTACCCAGAAAGCTCTCATTTTGCCATTAAAAAATTTTAATTGATATATTTTATTTTCCTGAACTGACCTATTGACACCTCTCCTTAATACTGTTACCCATCATTCGAGGCCCAGTGCAAAGACAGCCATGGCTAATATCATAGTCAGAAATAACATTTCTCTCTACGCTCTATTGTCACAATGCTATTTGTTTTTCTCACAAAATGTATCATTTTCTTATTCTAGTTATAGTTGGGTATTCATTGTTATCTCTTTATAAAAGTATATGATTTTATTTATCTATGTACTTACTCCCTCTTCTAGCAGAGTCTTTTCAATAGTGGATTTCATAAAGTATGTAGTCATTAAATGCTTCGTTATTTAGTTAATCATTAGAATTTATATCTTTACTTGATAAAAAATGTAAAAAATAATAAAGTGATATCTTTGTAAAAACAATGCTATCACCAAAATTCAAATAATTAGCCTTTAGAACAGGGGTGTCAAACTCATTTTCATGGGGGGCCACACATCAGCTTTGCGGTTGCCTTCAAAGGGCCGAATGTGATTGTAGGACTGTGTAAACGTAACTGCTCCTTAACTAGGGGCCAGGAGCTTGGCGCTGCCACCGGGTAGAAACAAGGTGCTGGGCTGGATAAAACAAGGTGGCGGCCTGATTTAGCCCGAGGGCCTCGTGTTTGCCACCTGTGCTTTAGAAACTGCTAGCAGGATTTATTATAATTGTGATGTATTTGATTTTTTGAATACAGTGAAGGATACTTTATTGAAAAATATTTTTGAAATTTATTACGAAAGACTGACTTTAAAATAAATCATAGACAGGAGTGTAATGAAGAGACCATTGATGGCCATGCCATTTTAAATGTAAATTACTCACTCCTTACTCTCCAGTGACCTGTCCCCCTTCACTCTCCGTCCTCGCTTACACAAGGCTCTTGACCACCTTTAGCTGCCTGGTCATAGATGGGTCACTTAGATGGTGGCCACCCTCAGCACTGAGTTACCCCACGATGGGCAAAGTTAAGTGTCAAAGTAATGAGAGCGTGTTGACATGCACCAGAGAGAACAATTTTAAATGATGTCATCATTAAACTATATAGAAAATCTGGTGTATAATTAATTATTTAAAAAAGAAGAAAACTTTTCAAGAAAGTTGAAAGAATCCGGCAGTCAGAAGATAATTAAATATATATTTTAGACATTTTTTCCTGCTTAAAACCAAATATTAAGTTCTTTCAAATTACTAGCATCATGCATTTTAAAAGAAACTGAGTAAGGAAAAAAGGTAAATTAATATTTTATAGCTTTGATGATCTAATATACATTCTATACTTCACTTTACATAAAAAATGACCTTAAAGAGGCAATTTAGTGACAAATGGAGCTTATTAGAGTGGTTATTTGTGAAGCCTTGGTAATTAAATATTTTAATAAAATTTAAAAAGTGCTGAAATAAGTATTAGATTGTTTAAATATAATTGCAAGTCACTATTAAATTTTGTTATTTATTCTTTAGGGTATTGTAAAAAATGAAAAATCCATTTAATTTCCAACTCTTAATTACAGAAAAAATTCTCTTTAAAATATCTAAGCATTTCTTTTTCTTGCCTGTTTTATGTTAATGTTACTTATAAATTATCATGAGCTGTTGTTTTCTGAAGTGTAAAAGAAAATTTTTACTGCTGTTTGCTGTAAGCCTGTATTTTATTTTCATTTTAATTAGCCTTTCTGCTTTCTGCCTATTTTTAGAAAATAAACTCTACAGTGTTGATAATTGATGGACCTATACATTAGACCTCTAATTCAGCTTGCATGGAAATATCTTTATAGATTGTTGTTAATATGATAACTTTTATCATTCTGAGCACAGTTTATTCCCTGTTTTTCTTAGCCAATATGGTTTAAACTTTCATAATTTATACATCACCAATGGTCAGAGTTGTGAAAAGGTTTTAAATGTGTTTTAATATTGAATAAGACAATAAACACTGCACTTTTTATCTCTTATTTGTGTTGGTATTCTATTACTCTATGTGAAGGGTTTTTTAAAAGTATAATAAAATAATATTTATTTTTTCCAAATTTTTCTCTACTTAAAATAGAATTTCCTGACAAATATTTTCTTCTTTTTCTAACAATCCACAAAGTCATCAGAATGAAAATATGCTGAAGCAAAGTGAAATAAAAACAAGAATATACGAAAAAGACATGGTAGATAGGAGCACAGTCTTACAGTAAATAGTGAAAAAATGTATGAATTCAATGTTTGATGATATTATATGTAAGGGGTCAGCAAAAATATAAGCCTCATAATAAATAAGATTATACATATGTGACCAGCATCATTTACTTCAAATAATGGAGAACAGATCATAGCTATTCAATCAAGTAGGAACATTCGTAATATATATATGCACTTTATATTCAATATGCTTGAAAAAATGTTTCCCCACAGAAATTTGTCAGAAAATTATTTCTATGACCCAATCTAATAATCTGATATTAAGTGCATAAACAACTTTAAATCTGCATGGAAACATCATCATCTTACATCTTTAACTCGAAGTTCAAGTTACACCTTAAGAATGTGATAAGCAACTGGGGCAAGAGACGAGTCTTGTTAATAAAGAGTGCTGTAGGAAAACCAAGCCCGCTGTTAAAAACAAATCATATGTCTCAGTGGTAAATGTGACAACTGAAAAAATCCCCAGGGATTTGACTTAAGAAAACTAGTAAACAATGAATTAATAATAATGGTATGTACCCTACAGACTGCCGTCCATAAATGAGTGACTGAAGAACATCCATATTTTAATCTTTATAACAAGAGTATAAAGCCTAAAGTTTCACTACTAGCATGCCTTTCTCACACGTTTAATAGAACACTACAATTATAAGAAACTAAAAATGTTCAGTTTTTAAGTAAATTTAGAAAGCTGTTACATGACGTATTCCCACTCAGAGACAAGATCCTGCGTGTCAGCATCCTAAACACCCCAGAAGTCTGGAGTAGAGAAACCTGCTTACTTGGTCCAGTACAGAGTTCCCCAGACATTCTGCCCAAGGGGTCCCCTACTCACTCGCACACATTTTAGAACAGAGGGAATAATGTCCCTGAATACACTGTGGAAAAACTGGTTTAATCATCTGTGTTTTACAAACTCTGTAGAAACACTTACTAAAAGGGGGTGTACTGTTGAACATAGAGGTTCAAAAAGGGTTAAAAGTTACTCTATCTCCACAAATATTTTTGAGAGACTATGTACAGTACCGTTAAATTCTGTTTATAATTTGATTTCCCAGCCACCTTTACATGCTGGAGAGAATATGCTGAACATCGCGAGGCATCTGTTCTGCTTCACGGACGTAACATTTGATAGTCAATGAGAACAGAGAGAGGTCTGGTTTTGCATATGAGATTTGTCAGTTGTTATAAGCATAATTTAGTTCCTAAAAGGGGGATCACTTCTTGCCTTGAATAAAATCACATTTCTGGACCTGAAAATTAAGGATAAGACCTGAAGGGATGGTCATTCTGCATAGGTAGTCCATGTATAAGGTCTTGACTAAGAAGTCCTTCCAGATACTCAAGAAAACATCTTCGATTGCTACCCTGTTATAAAAGTCAGCGTAATAGCTTAATTCAGAGAGTACGTGAGGAGAGCCAACGGCTCATCAACACAACTTTGTGAAATAGGCACATTATTGTCCTCGTTTTAATTAAAATACCAAAAAAAGGGAGTTCAGTGGACTTTATGCAGTAGTAAGTAGCCTGAAGTCTAGTCATACTAGGTCTCTATAGAAATATAAAATGTAAGTTCAATTTATTCTAGTAGGTTATTCCAGTAGGAAATTCTAATATTTTTATGATTATTTCTGAGTTAATTTGTATTGTATTCTTCTATTTTGCACTCTTTTATTTTTAAATTTTCCTACTGTAACTGACTTCATTTACCAGCACACATTTCTCTTTGGGCTCAGAGCTGCATCACCCTGGAGAATGTTTCTGGTAAGACAGAACTCTAGTTCCAAATGATTATAAAGTTCACCCTGGAAACGAAGCCCCTCAGAACAAATTGTTGATATTTGTACAGTCTTAGACCATTTTAAAGGAATCTCAAAACCGTATTTTCTGAGAATAAAAGTTCAGCATTTCACATTCTTTTTATGAATGGTTTCTAATTACTCTCATCCTATAAGACTATGTTGTATGTGCACTTCATGTATGTGTGCATGCATGTGTATATTTAGAAGAGGTGAGCTGCACAGGAGACGCAGGTAAATGAACTTGTTGAACTTGAAATTGCAGGTATCCTACCAGCGGGGAGCTGAGGGGGTATTAGGCAAATGTCATTAGAAACAGTACAGAACCACCGTGAAGACACCGATGAGCAAGATATTTTCTCTGTGGGACTAGGCGGTGGACTATTGGTAAGTTTTCTCACTCCGGCTTGTCTCATGGTTCACAGACCTTCTCGTCCCCATGGCATTCTGGAAAGCATCATATCGAGTTTATAAGGCTGTAGCACTTGGTTCTTAAATCAAAGTAGTCTCTTAGGTTTTTAATATCTGAAGATTTTTCTCTTTATTGAGAAGAACCTTTCATGCAGAAATGCAGTGGGTCATCTCTCAGCCAAATCTTAAAAGATTCTATGAGCTTCCTTAAAAGATACTACAGATTTCCATCTATTTCACCCTTGAATTTTCAGATGGATATTTTTCCTAAAACATGTCATCTAGAATCTTTTAATATAAGTTCCATTTCAAGTACTAGTAACGACCACCCATTTGGAAAATATTTAAGATGACTTTTTTCCCCTACATTTTAGCTATTATACTTTATTATAGTTCCAAATGGCATCCTTTCCAAGGTTTTTTTTTTTTGCCTGTTTGTCATACCAAAGACAGACCTCAGCCTGTGATGACATCCTTCTGCCCATTTGCTAATCCCTTCTCAGCAATGTGGTTCCCACAGAAACTGCCATTTCCTTACCTGTTCTGATATGCTTAAAATCCAGACCATTCAACCAAGAGTTGATAACTAAACCCAGGTCAGTCAATCAACACTTTTACTAATATATCTTCAACTCAAAATAAAGAACAACCCATTAAACAATTCTTCCTTGAGTGCAAAACTGAAGTATAGTTATTTAGAGAATGTCAGAATACGCCTAGGATAAGAGCAGCACAGAGCATAAAGGAGGCTGATTCCACTGGGCAAACGTACCCATTTCCAGTTCGCCCTAAAGCGCCCATGCCTGGCTATCCTTCCCACATCCTGCTGTGTTGTTTTCAACACTTCCCTTAGGGTCACGTTCCCACAAACTCACTCTCTCTCTCTCCCTCTTTTTCTTTTACTCTCTCTTTCCATTGCATGGAAAAGCAATGACCCATGTCAAGTAACCCATGACCCAGATTTTCCGGGAAGTACATATGCTGGAGCAGATAAACTGTGTAAGGTCAGAAAATCCATTAAGGACACGAGACCCTCTGGTCAGTGACTGGACAAGTGTAGCTGCCTTATCCTGAGACACCTCAGAAATAAGGATTTGGGTCACTCCACTGGTAAGCCACCAAATGTAGCAAAAGACAGGTTCCACTTCAATTTATGACATCCCACCCACTAGGACTGCCAATGGTGAAACAGCTTTAGCTGTCAGGAAATGTCTCAGCTGGAAAGAACCAGCTTGCCCCAAATCACACCTCCCCTACTTGGGAAGGCATACGTGACCACTGATACATACATGACAAAAGAAGATAGAGACCCAGCCACTGTATCCCCATTCTGTACGAATCTCAGGCTAATCCAAGCCCTGTGCTCCCTGGGGGGTCAGTTCCTCTGCTTCACAGTTGGACTTCTCTCTCTGCTCAGTCCTGTTCCCTTGAAGCAATGTTATCATCTAGATTATTAAGAAATATTTTTATTAAAATGCAATAAACTACATGATACTTTTTAAATTAAACTAAATTAAATCTTAGGGTAAAGGTAAGACTGATATTGAAAATGAAAGTGAAGTATAATCTATATAAGAGAAATCAGTACATTAATATTTCTGCCAGGTGGAAAGAAAGATGATGATACTTATAGTGACAATTCAAACATAATCTTTTCCTCCGCACAGTGCTCTATTAGTCCCATCACCACCAGGAAAGCTCGTTCATTGTTAGTGCCTGCCCTGCAATCTTTCCTTTATGCTAATTCAGTTATCACAGACTTACTTAAAATATTTGATTGCAAACGATGGTAATTTTGTATAATCACTCAGGTCCAGACAATGCAGCTCTAGGTTAGTTTCTCTCTACCTGGAAGCCAGAAAAGGAACATCTCTTCTCTAGATGAACATCAAATCATACTTTTTAAACCAGCTGCTTGGAATGATTGTTTTTCCAACATTTAGAAAACTTTTAAGAGATAAAATACAGTGTTTGGTGGGATATTGGTTGAGAAGTTATTGTAGGTAATGGATTCACTATCCGTCCTCTTTCTAGCTTTTAGTACAAAATTCAGAGTCACGGTCAATGACTTTTTGACACAATGAATCAGTTGTTATGTGTTAGGAATATGTTGAAGGTTATGCTTGCATGGTGTCTATGTGGTGTGTGTGTGTGTTTTGGAGTGGGTGAGGGTGGTGTAAGCATCCGTCCCTGGAAAAGCAAGTGAGTAAAACACGGCGCATGTACCTTAGGAAGTATCATGCACCATGTGCAGCAGATCAGTACATGTACACCTATTAGCAACAGTATTTAGAAAATTAAAAGGAAAAAATTATAATAATATTTATATAAATTAAAAATCTGTGCACAACATAGATGAAGTCTGTTTGCCAGAACACAAAGGAATGAAATGATCACTAAAAAGAACAGACTGACTACAAAGAGGGCAAGTGCAGATAAGGAAAGTGGGGATGGAGACATAAATAAAAGGAAAGCTAGAAGAATAAATAAATAAACAATAAATAGCAAACAGTGAGTGAGAAATTTTGCAGGGGCCAATGATGTAATGGTGACACTATTTCATAAATCAACATCACTATCTCAATCTTCTGCACCTGAATTTAAAAACAAAGTAAAAACTGCCACAAAAAGATCAATTCCATTAATCTCCCTGTCTGTCCTTAGTGCTATTGTTTTAATTCTTATTTTTTCACATTCTATGTTATATTATCAGTTTTCTAAATGCTCTCATTGTCATTAATGTGTCCAATTAAAATATTTTTCATACTGTTGATGCTCTTATCCTCTTATAAAGCAAATCTTATTTTATTAGTGTCCAAAGATACACTTAACATGAAAATATCTTTTATATTCTGAACCATATTCTGGTATGTTATGATCCAATGGCAATAATAGTTTTATTGTTTCACAAATTTTCTCATAATGTATACTATTCGTACTTCTTTGTTTCTATAACAAATATTCTTCTTTCATTCTAGTACTTACTGTAATGTATTATCATTCATTGTTATCTGGAAACTCTCTGTGGTCTACATTTACTGTATGATGTGTTCTGATTGGGAAAAATAACAAACACGTCTGTGTTTTTTTCCTTCCTCCTATGCCCATAATACTTCTGACACTACAGGTGTGCGTTTCTACACATCAAGCAATTATCTGAGACACCAGTTGGATGTCCTACAATTTGACTCAATTCTGACACAGTTCACCCGGACATAAATCCCACACCTTAAGGGTTCAGTCCCAGGAGACTGGCTCCCCCTGTGAGATGCAAATTGCAAGTCCAGGTTGTTATTTGCGCTTCTGGCCAACTGGCTATAAAACAAGATGTGCCCGTGACTCCCCTCCCCTGTCCTCAGGCCCCACTGGTTTACTAAAATGGCTCACAGAACTCAGAGGGAACATCCTCATTACTAGGTTACTGGTTTAATTATAAAAGGGTCTCACTCAGGAACAGCCAGATAAAAGTGACGCACAGAGCCAGGTATGCGGGAAGGCGCACAGAGCTTCTATGCCCTCTCCTCCACTCTCCCCAAACCTCCTCATGGTCACCGACCCAGTAACTCCAAAACTGTGCCTTTGGGGTTTTTATGGAGGCGTCGTCATGTAACGATCCATTATTAGCTCACTCTCCAGCCCCACTCCCATTCTCTGGACAGAGGGATGGGACTGAAAATTCCAACCTTGGCTAGCCCCCATCCTGAAGCTATCCAGGAGCCCAGGAAGAGTCCCCTCATTAGAATCAAAGATACTTCTGTTACCCAGGAAGTTACAAGAGATTTAGTAGCTCTGTGTCAGAAACCGAGGCTGAAGAACAAATAGTAGAACAAAAGATAGTCCTGGTGTTCTGATCATTTAGGACATTTCAAGAGTTTTAGGAAGTCCATGCCAGAAACCAGGGCAGGAAAAAAAATACACATATACATATGCACACATAAAATTATATGTTACACATGTAATACATAATTATATGTACAATATAATTATATAAAATACATACATAATTATATATTATACATATACTTTCACTTATTCATTCTCTTTTTATCTATAATTTTTCACGATAACTTGAATATACAAGCACAGTACTTGGCAGTACTTCATAAACACCAATTAAGGCTTAAAATGCATTTTCAAACACGAAGGAGTAACTAGAATGCCTATAGTGGAGCAGCTCATAACGGACAAATGTACCCATGAAAAATATCTACAGAATGTAATAAAAAAATAAAGTGTAAAATTAATTGTTTAGAAGGTAAAATACTAAAGTATTGTGAAAAAATATTCATAATATAAAATGTACTGTTTTCCATTTTTAAGTATACAGTCCAATGGCATTAAGTGCATTCACACTGTTGTACAAACATCACCCCCATATATACGAGCGATGTCTGTACAACAGTGTGAATGAATCACTGGAAATCTTCACCATCCCCAACCGAAACTCTGTACCCCATTAAATTATCACCTCCCAACACTTCTCCCCAGCCCCTGGCAGTCCCGGTTCTATTTTCTGCCTCGTAAATTTGACAACTCTGGGTGCCTCGTTACTAACTAGTGTAATCATACAATATATGCCCTCCTGTGTCTGGCTTATTTCATTCAGCATAAGATCTTCAAAATTTACCCATGTTGTAGTACGTGTGAGACTTTTCTTCCATTTTCAGACTGAGTAACATCCCACTGTATGTGTACACCACCCTTTGTTCATCCCTTCATCCACTGATGGACACACAGGCTGCTTCCAACTTCTGACAATTACGAATAACGCTACCACAACATAAGTATGCTGGTGTACCTTTGGGACGATGCTTTCAATTATTTTGGGTGCATTCCCAGAAGTGAAATTGCTGGACCATATGATAATTGTAAATTTAACTTTCCGAGCACCTCCACGCTGTTTTCCACAATGCCTACACCATTGTGCCAGTGTCCCAATGTCTCCACATTCTCATCTGTACTTGTTATCTTTCGCTTTGTTTTGTTCTGTTTTGTGTTAGTATAATAGTAATTGTAATAGCTTTCCAGCAGTTCTTCCTGCGTCCATTCTTCTGAAATGTATTCTGTAACATTCAGTCAGAATTTTTCAAAATATAATTCTATTCATATTACTAATCTTTTAATGTCTTTAGATGTTCTCTAGTGACCTAATGATGATAAACACAATTTTCAAGATAAAATGTAATTGATTCACTTTGATTTGTTTCTATTTGTAGCTTCATTTGTTACTGATTTCCCCCACAACTGCTTTCATTCTACGGGCTTGTTTTCTGGACTAGTAGACATTAGTTGAAGAAGTCAGACTTCTTCCTGAATTAAGTTCTGAAAAGTCTTTCTCTCAAAAATTTTATTGATCACATTCTACTCATTTTCAGTTATCAACTTAGACATCAATACCCCCTTTAAGTCTCTCTCTTTATTTTAGGCAGAATAGCAGTCTATATCTGCTTACAAAAATGCATCTCTCACTGCGTTTTAATTGCTTGTTATTTATTTGTTCCTTCTGTAAGTTGAACTAGTAATTATAGTGCCTGGAGTAGTTCCTAGGAAAAGGGAAACAATGAATGTTTGCTGAATGACTTACCATGAAGTGTTGATTTTAAGAAAACGATCTGATCTTAATACCATTAAAACATAATCACTTATTTTTATTATGAAATAATAAGTTTTATTACACAAAATGGAAAATATAGAAAAGCATTAAAAAGAAAATAATTCCCATAATGCCACCATACGCATGTTAACACAAGATTTTCTATTGGAAATAAGTTAAATATAATATCAGTAAGCCTTGTAAATTAAGACTATCTTGCTAGTAGAAAAGAGATAATATTCTGACACACTGATATTCTAATATTTATAGTATGCTAATATTGTAACATACTAATAAGACATAAATATACTAGAGGAGTCAATCAGAAAGAACGAAACATAAACCAAAGAAGTAAATCATGATATTACAGTATCTATGTGGTATCAAATTGCTAAGAATATGACTATCCTTGTTCAATAAATAAATGTATACTTATATATGCATATTATTTATGTAGCCCAAATACATGCACATTATTTATGTAGCCCAAATACATGCACATTATTTATGTAGCCCAAATACATGTATAGCACATAAGCTACAGGTGTGGCAAAAGTAGGCTTACAGTTGTTTGTGTGGAAAGTAATACAATAATTAATAAAAAATAATACAGGACTAAACTTTGTTTTGTGTATTCACAAAGGTAAACCTACTTTTGCTCTACCCTGTATATTGATAGATTGCTTTTAAAATTTCTCAAAAATGCTTTGCAGTGAAATTCTGAAGCTAACTAACATGGCTTTAAATTCCCATTTAACTTCTATTTACTGACCAATTCTTAGCACTTATATATTCAAATAATTTGTTAGTGAAACAACATAAATGTTATATACAATGTAATATACAAATGATAAAACTTCTTTTCTCAAAAGCTGACATAACTGAGTTGCAAGCATCTGGATTTATTCTCAAGCAGTTTTCTGTAGAACATTGATAACAAAAATATATGATGACTGTTTTCAAAAACTATAGATATATTTCAATTTCAATTTTGCAAGTTAGCGTTCCACTGTTACAAATAAGGCGTTTGTCCTAACACTGTCCTTGAATCAAAATATGGGGCTCTTATCTCTAATTTACGATGTCATCCCCTCAATCTTTACCGTGCATTTTATTCGTTACAAAGTTGTGTGTACTTTGTTGGTTTATAAGCCACAAGCAGATGTTTTGCTATAATCATGTCAGGAATGCAAGATAATTTATATATTCAATCAGCAGTAAAACAAGAATGAATTTTTTATTTCTACTAAAACACTCCAAGTCTATAGTCCTTGTTTTCTTGATTCCAAATCAATTTATAATTTAATTGCTAAGAACAGTCACTAGTAGCTATTATTATTAGAAATAGTAACGAGACTGATTGCCAACAACAGCTAGTCTGGCTTCTATTTATGCAGGTAAAGTACACAAACCTAACAAAACAGGCAAGTTCATTTATTTTGCAACAAAAACTGATGTATTTATTTGACTTTTATGCAGATTTTCTGTATCTCTAGATGAGTCATATTAATATCTTGGTAAAGTCATTTAGTCTAAGATTAATTTAATAATTTACAGAATTCAATAATCATATATGCCCATTCTACTTGACAAATTTGATAAAAAGATAAAATTGGATAGCATTATCAGAGATTTTTGGAACCTACTGAACACTGTAAAGGCTTATAAAATAATAAAATCATGAACAAGAATGATTAATTAAATTACTCTTTGGAGGTTCTGGGCCAATCAGCCAATGTCTTGCATATTTAGTGCAGCCAGTTGAGGGAGGGGTGGGGGAAGATATGTATCACACCTAAGACTAAAAGACAGTAGATTGCTTTTCTCCAGTGTCAGATTTTCTCTATTTTGACACTCAAGAGATTCTGAGAGGTGTCATTAATTATATATAACATATATAACATATACAATGTGTAATATGTTAAATAATATATAATATTATATATACATTACTTGAAATCCTTCACAAGCAACTGATATTTGTCAAAAGAGTAATATATTTAACCATATGAGTGAGTTATCAAAAATTTCTAGATACTGGAAGAAATTTAACAGACTAAACAGAAAGATAAACAAACTAGAATACCGTATATTAAGAAAAAGAAAATAATGTAAGAAAATGTCAATAAAAGTAGAGGGTTAACTGTGGTGCATTTAGGAAAAGAAACTTTATTTAACAAAGCATGTGTTGTAAAAATCTGGATGTTCCTGATGATGAGATGTAATCATTTTTTTTCTCACAGCAATAAAGATGATCTGTGAAAAAAATATCTGTACACATATAAAGCATGCTAACTCAAGGCATACTTTTGAGCATTTGATACAGTTTATAAAAGTAAAACTTCTTTGCTTACAATATTTTGAACAGTTTTTCTGATTGTACCATATTAATAAAATAGCACTGTTAATACTGATCTGCAGGCCCAAAACTACTTGGTTTTGAATAAAAATTTACTTATACTAGGTTTCTCTACATTGCAATGGGATATTTAGATCTGATCCAGAGTCAATATAAAAAAACAAAGTGTGACTGTGATAAACCCGGACAATATATATGTAATGCAATGCTCAGCAGAAACGGCAAATGCAGTAGACAAATAGATGAAACCAAAATTTTAGTGAACCCTTCATGTTACGTGATAGGACATAAAGTACTGTTCAAAACTGATGAATCAAGAAGTATATAGTTTAAAGTTTTGAAGGTTAGTAGTAGATAGTTTCCTGAGGTCAGTAACGTAACATTCATGCTAGTAGTATCTCCCTTTAAATATCATATAATTATATTGTAACTATATTAAAACTGTGACATATTTATTACTGAACCTATGATCTTCTCACTAGTAAAGGGTACAGGAGAAATTTCCAAATGAGGCTCTTTATCGACATTTGTATTCATTATTTCAGACTGAAAGTCTCTGTAGAATCTCAGAATGACTATTCCAGACTTCAGTGTAATCCCGGTCGTGGCTCCAGAAATGATAGGTCACTGCTTTTGTGCCTGTGCCTCTATAATATTTTTAATTCCTCTGTTCATATATTGAAAGACATTACTTCATTCCAGGAAAAAGATATCAATTAAGCTTGTTTAATATTTACCCTTCTTAAAATGACACATAGGTCCGTGACATGAGTACTAATGGAGGAAATGCATGTTAATTACAGCCAAACGAATCAACTTCTTTCCCCCGAGTGTGATCTGAGTTTACAGAGGATGCAAGTCGGTTATGGTTTACAAGGTCCTTGACTCTATCTGCGTGTGATCACCAAGGGAACATAACTGACCTACTTTTCTCGAATCACCGAGGACTTCGTGTTTCTCCCACAAGCCCAATTTGGTTTTGAAGTAGCTAAAGTGAAATTTTAAGATGTTTGGTACATGGTTTTTGTTTCAAGTGTTATAGTGCTAGAATACATACATGTATCCCTTCCTATACAACACTAATGACTTTGAAAGTAATCTTGGCGCCTTCACCCACTGGCTAAGCTGAGCAGCTACACTAGTGATGGCATTGAATACATTTCATCAAATAAGTGCTATCCTTTCAAAAATAGATAGTCCCACTTAAAACAAACATAATTGCAACAGCATAACTCTTGATATTAGCAGCTTGATTAACACGTTGTTTTTCTTCTCAGTGTCATTAAGAGAGATTCTAACAGGAAGTAATAATAATAATAATAATAATAGATGCTTAATTCAATTCAGAGGAACCTAGTCCCTGTTACAAACTGTATTAGTTCGCACTATATCATTTAATACTTCAAAGAATGTAAACATTAAACACAAAACATGTAAATGACATCACCTAAATAATACAGATAAAAATAGGTAGAAATAATATTTAAACTTAAACCTCATTAAACCCGAAGTCTGTGCAATTAACTCTGATGTAGGAAGAAAATGACAATAACAGTGACACACATTAAGTTGATGAGACAAGAAAATGTTTGTAACTTGAATTCACCAAGATCTCACTATTTCTCATTTGCATTGGGTGGATTGTCTGTATCAGGCATTTGAGAAACAAAGGAGGGTTTTCCATACACACGCAAACACAAAGTTACACACACACACACAAACCTCTATTATTTATTTGATGTGAACGTTCACATGAATAGGGCAGAGACCCCAGACGATGGCTTTTATGCCTGTATGGATGTAATGCTCTGTGGACACTTCGCAACCATCATCCCCTTACCCCACTTTTACCGTTACTTTTTAACACACCCATTCTGATAACTGTATATTCCTCACTCACTGCGATTTTAATTTGCATTACTCTGACAGCTAATGATGTTGAAGAGTTTCTTCATTTGCTCTTTTCTATTGGCATATCCTCTTTGATATAATAGCTCTTCCTTTATTTTGTCCATTTTTAACAATTGTTTAATTGTTGCTTTGAAAATTCTTTATATATTCTATGCACTAGGTACTTTCCTTTTTTCCTAACATTTTATAATTGCACAATTAATATTTAAGTCCATGATCTAACTGATCTATATTGACTTGTATACAGTGTGACACCTACGTAGAAGTTTCTTTTTATGCCTATGGGTGTCCAATTGCTCTGGCGCAATTTTTGAATAGGAGGTCCTTTCTCCATGGAACTGCTTTGTAGCTTTCTCAGAATCAGTGGAGCACATCTGTGTGGTTCTGGGCAAGGTTCTCTATTCTGCTCCATTGTTCCCTATCTCCTGATCAGTGTAGTTAAAGAGTAGTGCAGTATCTAGTAGGGTGATTTTTCTATTCTTTAAGATTGCTTAGCTATTCTAGGGTCTGCACCTTTCCATACAAATTTTAGGACAAGCCTGTCTATATTGCAAAGAATCTTGCTTGGATTTTTCACAGGAATTGCAGGAGGCCTATAGATCAATAGAGCTTGCTCACAAGAGACATGAAAACTGAACATTTCAATGCAATTCTTCTTAGTGCATATTTAAAAGGCTTTGTTTACATGTCTATAATACTGTGGCTACAATCTGTACACAGGCGGTTTTCTGGTGTTCTGTCATTACCAGTGGAGCATTTTCCTTCCTACAGGGTCTCCAGGAGAACCCTGTATTCTTGCTTCTCAGAGCTGGTTCAAAAGCTAAACCAAAAAAATCTCTAGTCTATATCTTCTAATCTTTGAAACTAAAGAGACACCACATCCACACAAATTTCTTTTCATGAAATCATTCTTTCTCAGTGAGAATTTACTTAGCTTCTGAGTCTATCGAGTTTATTTCCTAGTTTTATTATTTTGAATATCCTCATTCTGGGCTTGTCCCTCGGGTAACTGAACAGCTGTTTATTTTGCTAAATCGTTATTTTATTTCTTTAGTTTATGTCCCTCTGTAGTCAGACTTTTACAGATCAAATCTCTTCTCCCATTGACTATTTACATTTTCTTATTTTCAAAAGTAATTTAAGAGATATACACAATTCCTTAAACATGCAAATTTTATCAATATATGAATACAAATATGGTATTAAATATTAAATGTATTTTTAAATATTTTGGCACACCTCATTGTATGTCGTACAACATGGTAAAATGTGAGTTTTTGACATGATTTTTACAGGTTTTATAAAAATACATTTCATATATATATAGCTCAATTTATTGAGGCCAATTTGCATGTTATCTTCAAGGTTCCTTTCAAGGTGACAGTCTGGAGACAGGAAAGAATGTGATAAAGCGTTCCTAATCTGCAGTCTAAACAAAAAGCATTTCTTTATTACCTTCTGCCTCCATCAGACCAAAGACATCTGAAAACATCAGTGTGACTGACAGTTGACATGTTTTACCTTTGAGGTAGAACGGCTCCGTAATGACAGTATGAAATATGTGAGAGCTTTCATACCACATTATTTTACTCTCATTCTCTATTCACTGGCAGTCTATACGCTGTGAATGTCCAGAGCTAAGTAATAAGAGAAAAATACTGACTTTCAGGCTGAGACTACACTCCTCCAGTTACAACCTAGAGGCGACACCTTTCACATCCGGAAGTTGCAATACGGCGCTTTTAATCTGGGATCAGTCGCAAGCAGCACTTGGGCATTGTGCTTTAGGCCCATAGGTAACAGCACAAAATGTGCAGTTAGAATAGAAGGGTATTTGTGGCCAGATAGCATCATTCTTTTTCTTTTTCTGGTTTTCTTCTACCCAAGCAACAGTTTACTTTGAACAATAAAAAAAAAATCTGATAATTTAGTGCTTTTAACACTTTTTCCCTTACCAACTGGCTAACCAAAAGTAGAGAGCATTCAATCACTTATCACTTTTACTCAGCTGACAGTTTCGCACAACTGCTGGTGGCAGCTGCTGCACCAGATACTGAGGGCGCACAAGGCTCATTCGCCAATGGCACCGCAGGCTTCGCTCCTCCTCCCTTAGGAACACTTCCGTAAACAGACACTCAGATTCACCCGGTCTTCTGGTTTCATGAACTGCGTGTCTCCAGGGCTGTGCACGGCTGACACACACATCTCCTCTTTCTTATCCCGTGTACCTGTGACTGGTTCCTGTTTGCCTTTTTATTTTTCCTGTTTGGAGTGCAGCGCTGGATTGAGAGAATCGCACCCCCAAACTCATGGCACTCTTTCACCAGCCATCCCGATTTCCCCCTTTCCCTCTAATCTCCTATTCTCTTTCTCCCTCCTCCGTGGACACTGTAACTTACAAAATAGATAGCATAGGTCCTCGTCTAAATGTATTCTAGAGTCCCACACATCCTTTTTATACTTGCTTTTCATATCATTCCACATTGTTCTGTGCACAAATACCTTAGTACTTTTAGTCTTATATAATCCTGTGAAAAATACCAACATTTTATCTACATAGTTTCATTTACAGGCTCATAGGCCATTTCTCACTGCCTGCTAACACAAGTATTGTGACACCCACTCTGCAGTATTTTCTGGCCCATATACATAACACAGTGACTGGTGGGACATGGGAAATATATTCCTATTGTTTGTCTTACCGAGTATGTGCTCTCTGTTCTTCAGCCTAGCGCTGCTCATTTGGATTCTTAGCATCAACGCTTAAGGATTTTTATACTTTATTACTCCTCAAAGACAGATGTAAATTGTCATTTCATTGTTTTATTTAGCATTTGGTGACCACTTGAGAGATTGTATGTGCCATCGTGCTTTCATTAGACACACAGGCTTTCTTCCCACAATTTCCATTTTCTATCATTTACCAGTTATTCTATTAGGCTTCCTATCATCTTCTTCAGATTTATATGAGTTCAGTATATTTCAGATTCTCATCCCTTGTCTGTTTTGATATGACATTTTCCCCACCTGCCAACCATCTGTTAACTTTGGTGTTGTTCATTGAAGAACTGCTTAAAATTCATATAGTCAAAACTAAATATAAAACATATGATTCCTTATAATCTTGTCTAAGAAGTTTTTCACATCCTATGATCACAAAATACTCTACATTTTACTTTGTTAGCCCTCAATTTTTATTTTTCAAATTTAGTTTATGTCTACTTTACCTCTATCATTTTATACGGTAAAAAGTAGAGATGTAACATTAATTTCTTAATGTTGTAGCCCCTTTCTTGCCTCTTTCTCCTAAATACTATGCATACCCTTCCACTCCCCTTTACCATATATGTCATAGTGTTGTTACATACTATGGATAACAGGTTGTATAAATACCTTCTTGATTTTTAATTCAAAGTGGTCTTACCGGTAAGAGATTTTATACTTTAATAAACATTTTAGAATTGCACTGAGTGAGTCTCTCAAACACATGCGTCATCTAAGATGCTCCTCTCCATTTCTGGCCGTTTAACTAAAAAATAATTATTTTTGTCAAATAATCTTTGCATAGTACACACAAAACGTTCTGCATTCTACTTTACCCTTTGAACAATGCCTCCACCATCTCCCAACCCTCCAAAGCAACTGAGGAAGTTTTCATATATTATTTGATTTGATTTGCTAGTATATCATGCAGAAATTTCTGCCTTTATGTCCAGGAAGCAACTCTGTAATTGCGTTTATTATGACATTTGCCATCAATTTGGGCAGCAGTGTGATACTGGTCTCATAAAATGAATCAGAAATTGTTTCTACGATGGTTAGTCTGTGCAAGAATTTATCTAAGATTAGTGTTCTTTCTCACTTAAATATTTGAATAAATTCATTAGGAAGTCTATCTGAGGTTAAAAATAACATTAATTTTTAAATAGGTAATAGCTTATTTTTCTTTAATGCATGTTACTTAGATTTTTCCACTTTTGTCATTTTTAGTAAATGTTTTATCAAGGAATCTGTTCATTTTATCTAAATTGTCAAATTTATTGACATAAGACACTTAATAAAATCTTCATATATCACCTTTTCTCTTTATGGTCATATTGATTTCCATATTTTGATACCTGATATTAAAGTTTTGGGATTTCTTTGTTTATTAACTAATATTGAAAATGTGTTGTCAAGTTAATTAATCTTTTCACAGAGCCAACTTCTGGCTTTGTTGATTTTCTGCACTGTCTATGGGCATGTGTGTGTATGTATGTGTGTGTGTATTTTTCCCAGAACCATTTTATACTGAGTTGAAAATGCAGTATTCCTTGATCCCTACATAAATCAGCATGACTCCTAAAAACAAGACAATTATTTATATAAGTATGTAAGTACAATTCACTAAATCAATCGACATTGATAAAAAATATAGCTATTATCTAACCTACAGACTTTCATTCAAATTTTGCCACTTGCCATAATATAGCTCTGGGTCTTCCCCAAATCTAAAATAATCCGTTATAATCAACTGCCGATTATGTCCATATTCTTTAATTTGGAGTTGTCCCAGAGTCTTTCTTTATATGTCATACATTGATATTTTGAAGAGGACAGTCTAGTTTGCAATCTTTCCCTCGATTGGGATGTGTCTGCCTTCCTGCATGATTGGAGTTGGGTTATATATTTGGCAGGAATACACGAAAGTGCAGTAGAGTTATTCTCGGGGAATGTTAATGTTCACAGTATGTGCATGCTGTCTGGTAGCGTTTACTGGGAATGCTAACTTTGACCATTAGGTTTTCCTACTGCGGTGTTATTATTTTATTATTTTACGCGTTGTAGTTAATAAGTACCTTTCAGGGAGATATTTTGAGACTATATAAGCATCCTGTTATCTCTCAAACTTTCACTAGTGAGTTTTTGCACCTGCTGACGATTCTTGCCTAATTACTAAACTGTGAAATTAATTCCGTCATTCCTCTGTATTCATTAGTTTGCATTCCACTGTATGACTGTTAACTTATCCTGCATGTATTTATTTATGTGACTGTAGACTCATAATTTTTTACTTTATTTCATAGGTTATAACTGTCATATCATTATTTATTTTGACGTTCAAATTTTTCCAGACTAGGTGCTTGTAGCTGGATTCTTTGTCGTTTTGACAGATTCCAAAAATTCTGCTTTTATGGCACAAGATGACATTTCATACTTACCTTGTACTTTCTCTGCCTGGGCTGTAAAAACAGCTGTTTTCACTGGTTCCTACCTACTGCAAATCACACGAAGACGGTATCTGAGTGCTGGGTGTGCTCACCGCAGCTAGCCCACAGCGGGCAGAAAATGAAATAGGTGTTTATACGTAATCTGTGTGTGTAAAGAGGGAGAGAAAGGCATATATATATCCATACAGATACCTATCTATATGGATATCTATATAGAATAAATCTCTCTCTATATATATAGAGAGAGAGAAAGACAGAGAAAGAGAAATACTACCTCACTTTGGTGGTATTCCTGCCAAACCATATAACCTGACTCTCGATCATGAGGGAAGGCAGACAAATCCAAAAATATTGTAACTTGGGGCAGAATTCCTGGGCATTCTTTGTACTTTATTCTTATGAAAGGCTGGAGGTATGAATCTAAGTTAATCTCTTTCAAAACAGCTATCCTTGCAATACCAGTGTGATTTATTATAAAAACCTAATTTCCCCCTCAGATTTTAGATGCCACTTTCACTTTCATCATATAATGAATTTTCACATATACATACATATATATATATAGTCTATTTCTCAAAATTTTATGTTACTATATTTTCTATTCATTCATTGTTACCACTTCTAAATGATTTAGCATCTGGTGGGACAATTCTCTCTCTAGCCTTCATTTTCACTAATTTGTGAACTTTTCTTGCATGCTTATTTTAACAAATAAAGTTTACTATCATTTTGTCCAGCTCCATAAAAATGCCTTTTGAAATTGTTGTTGAGATTCCACTGAATTTATAAATTAAGTCAGGAAGAGTGTGTTCTTATTCAGTAACAAGAATTGTCTTCCCACTAGTTAAAGTCTACCTTTGTATCTTTAAGGAACATTGAAAATGTTCTTTATATACATTGTTTACATTTGTTTATTCCTAACTATTGAATCTTTATTATTACTATAAATGACATCTGAACTATTAGTTGTCTACCTATTTAGGGCTCAAGTTATTTACTAAAAATGGCAATGCCAATATACCCCAGCTCATATACTCTTCTTATAATACAATGTTGACACTCGGCAGGGGTTCCCTCCCCTTGGCTCCAGATGTACCTACGACTATGTCAGAAGTGATCCTATGTGCCTTCAAACCCACTTTCTGCCTGAGACTCTCACACAACACCACTTCAGACGTCTGCACTGCCGTATCAGGAGTCCAGTGCTTCTGATTTTCACCGTGTTGGAGAGGCTGTATGAAGGGGTCACTGAGAAAGAGAGAGAGAGGAGCTCTCATCGCTTCAGTCTTTGTTAGGTTGTTAGCAGAAATGCCTCTGTTATTCACCCATTGAATAATATGCTGGCTTCAAGGTTAAGGTATGTAGATAATGATAAAGAATTTGAGATAGAGGTAGAGAAAGACATGTATCTCTTTGTGTGTGTGTGTATATGTATATGTATGTAAATATATGTACATATTCATGTTGACTATCCATTAAAACCTATTTTGAAAGTCTTTTTTTTCTAAAGTGGGTGTTTAATATTGCCAAATCTTTTTGATCTTTCTTTCCTTTCTCCTCACATATATTAATGTGGTATATTAGTATTAATAGCTTTTCTAGTCTGCAATCAACCTTGCATTCATAGAATAAGCTCTACTTGGTCTGTTGTTTTCGGTAAATGTTTTATGACTCTACTGAATTAGTATTTTTGTACAAATATTCATAATGCTATCCATCTATACCTCTACACACTAGTTTGCTACTCTTAATAGTCAAAGTGCAAACTATTCTAATGTATCTCTTATGGTTTGATGGCTTTCAAATATTACAATACATCATTAAATATCTAATATTAGTTCAGGATTACTGAAAATATCTATTTACTTTTGGTTGACTACAAAGCAGTATTATTCCCCTTTTTAAATTTCATTAACTCATCTAAACACAAATTAAATAACTTATTAAACTCTTTCATCTCGTTTCTCACCCGAGTTTTATCTTTGCTTTATGTGAGATCTCTGAAAGTAAACAATGGGAGCAAAGGTGCCTAGAACTTAGGAACACTCGGTGATAGATTATAGATTTTATCATTCACTCAAATTGCTTCCATTGGGGAGGATCCTTGAGTCAGGCAGCTATCTTGGCTTTATTTTATTAAGAGTAAACACTCATTTACTTTATAAAGGCACCATAGGCTAGTGGTTAAAAACAGATTTTGAAGTCCCACGATACTTGTTTTGCATAGTAGTTCAATCACTCACTGGGTTTGCAATTCACCTACCATATCTAAATTCTTCAGTTGTATACTTGGTAGGGCTATTTTTAAATTAAACCCAATAGGACACAGAAAGTACCTCACAGTGTCATAAAAATGTAAACCCTAAAACACTATAGGTATAGGAGAAGAAAAAGGCAAAATGAAAATTTTCAAAATTTATTTCAAAATGTATTTCGTTGACGGAGTTATTTTTTTTTCAATTTAGTCCTGCATGAGTATAGGTAAAATTAATGAGTATAGTGATCTAAATATGTTTAAATATTTTCTATAACTTCTACATCATAAGAAGCAAATTAACTTTGGATTCGGGGAGTTCAGATCTGTTCAAAATATGTATGATGTTTGAAATTAATAAAAAGGACAACTAAAGATAAAAAACATAAAGACAAGTTCAGAAAATATTCCTTAAGATACAGGCCAGGTTTCAAATCTAAATTGCTGACATAGCTTTGCCTTCATGCACAACTAAGGGATGTTGCAGGGTAATCCCGAGCGAGTTCGGCTCCCACAGTTGTGGCCAAAATACTCGTTTCAGAGCTCTGTGGGGAGTTACAAAGACCTTTAGTCCTAATGAGTCGATGAGTCTGACACAAGAGCTGGCACAAAGGAGGGGAAAGGAGCATTTTCAAATGGCAGAGAGTGAACTGGCAGAGAAACGCACTTGAGCTCTCTGTGCGTCAGAAGGATTCTGGGGCGCAGCAGACGAAGACACTCCTAACCGAGTGGCTGCGACATGCAAGGACCTGTCAGGTCAGCCATCTGTACTCCTCAATAAATGGTCTGTAGTACGTTGATGTATCAAGTGTTCGTAACAAAGTGGCTATCAAAACTCAGCTATTCTGACAAGCACAACAGGAAAATCCGCTCAGCTGTGTAAAGTTCCTGCAGCAAAAAGATTTTACATAGCTGACAAAATTCTAAACAGGAAACTTCTGAGAATGCATAATATTCAATTATGAGGACAGAGAGTAAGCAGATTTAAATTATCTGAATATTTTACCAAAGTTATCAATTTGCCAATATCAACCTGTACCTAACTGAGCCTGTCTGTCGGCTTTAGTGCAACTACGATAACACATCTTTGGAATGTTGCAGTTGTTCCACACTCCTCAGGGCACCATCTCCCACCAGAGCAGAGAAGACAAAACCCCTCATTGTTATTGGACTATTTTATACCCACCAACGTAAAAGAAGTATGTGTCTATTGTTGTAACTTTGTATCAAATCACAGAGATTTCCCAGTTTTGCTTTCTCCCCCTTCCCTGATCTATCACCAGTGGATTTCATGTGACCCTTAGGCCTCCTCCTTTGATTGTAATGTATAAAATAAGGTGCTAACTGCCATTCTCAGGGGCATCTTCTCAATCCCTTGAGCCTTTTTTTTCCTGGTAATAGTTGTCAGTTTGGCTCAAATAAACTCACAAGCGCTGTTACATGTTTGGATGTTCCTTACTTCAACAGTATCCACTGAATAAGTACAGGGCCCAGCACATGAAACACCCCCTTTTTTATCACAGAATCTTTTATTACAAAATCATAAGCATGTAATTATGTAACATAACAATATCACACTCAAGCACACCATATGACATTTTAGGTGAAATGTTCAAATTAAAACTATAAATTATTACACCCATATTATTACCTTACCAAATACACTCAAACAGGCATTACTTCTGCCTGATCATATATATATATATATATATTATATTGATAAAACTCACATTTATTGATAACATTAAAAAATTTTAAATCAGCTAATGCAAATATAGTTTGTATTTGTCATAACAGACATTTGAAACACATGTGATATGGAAGCCCCAGAGAATGAGGAGCTTCAGAGTACACGTCTCACTGTGTTGCTACTGACAATCATGAATATATTGTTGAGAGAGGTTATACATGAAACACACAGGTAAATAATTTAGCACTAAAAAGGAGATGCACTTTTATATTTTGGGACCAATGCAATTATTATTCTTACTCTTTTGTTTCATATACAAATGTTTAAGGTAGCCAAAGATACAATATTTATCCCATAGGGCAGGAACCTCCAGGAAATATTAGGCACTCATCACATTTGGAACTAACAGCAAACTCTGTCTTCAAAGAATCCACAGGTCTAGAAAAGAATGTAACTTACTATAATATATCCATGGAACAATTAGTGACTAAGTCCTCCGAATAAGAGATTGGAAAAAGTATCAGATTCCTTAAAAAGACTTTTGTTAGATAAAATTTTCGAGGAAAAAAAGCATAATTATTTCACAAAGATACAAAAAGAAATGACAAAGGAAAAGTAAGTATTCAAACAACCACAAATTTATAAAGAGGAGAGAGAGTATTCTGAAGACCCCATATGTAAATAAATTTGAAAAGTTAAATGAAATGCATAATTTCCTTGAAAAGCACAGCGTATGAAAATTAATTCCATTATAAATAGAAAATTTAGACCAATTTCCACAGAAGGAAAAAAGATAAAATGTCCCAGACCTTGACTGTTTCACAAGGGAATCTTCCCAGACTTCAAAAATAGACAGTTTGCTCCCAGTGCTACACATTTTGTTCCCGGCATGGAAAATGAAAAACAATTTCCAAATTCTTTTTAGTAGAAAAAGTAATATGAATACCTAATTCAGACAAAAGCTATAACCACCCCCCCAAAAAAAAGGAAATAAAATTTCAGAACAATATTACCTATGAATACAAGGTAAAAAAACCTAAAGAAAATTTTAGCAAGCAGAATTCAGTATCACGTTAAGAAAATAATATGTAAGCAGGCAGGATTTATGTAGTGATTGCAATGTTGGGTAAGTATTTAAAAACTATGACAAAACATATTAATAGATTTAGGAAACATTATTTTTATAGCCTTAAAAGCCTTTGAAATATCCATTTGGTTCTTTAAAGTCACTTAAAAATAAAAATTGATAGATGCTTTTTTAAAAAAAATGACATATTTACCTTAATCTTTAGCTCAGTATTTAGTTAGTGAAGAATTAACTAAAGACTTTCCATTAATATCTGAAGGAAAGACAGATATGCACATATTTCTACTACCATTTATAATTCCTCTGGAACTACCAGCCAATGCTAGCAGAAAAAAAATCAATTACCATTTTAAGGCCTGGAAAATAAATACTAAACCTATTTCTCTTTGCCATTGATATGATTATATACCTAGGACACCCTGCAGAATCAATGAAAAGACTTTCCATTTTAAGTTCAAAATAAAAGAATTTGGTAAGGTGGAAGGAGAAAATTAACTTATAGACATCGGTAGTTTTCATAGGTAACACAAACAGTAACCAGATCGAGGATATCTAATGCTTAAAAATAAACTTTAGAACTGCAAAACCCACAGGAGGAAGACTTTAATGTACTCCTGTAGGTCACGGGCACATCTTGAGCAAATGGAAAGCCATCCTCTGCTCTCAGGATGTCCAAATATCATAAAGATGACAAATGACCTTGTGATCATTTGTAAAATATATAAAATCTCAATAAAGATACGGTATTTGGAACCTAGTCAATTTGGTGCTGTGTTTAGATGAACAAATAAGCACTTATTAATAGTGAGGCAAACGCTGTAAGGGAAAAGCTACAAGGGAAGAGTTGTCTTGGCCTACCTGATATTAAAATATTATAATTAAAATGTTTTAATCTTCAACTCAAATAATGTTGAATATTTCTAATCTTATCAGCCATTCGCATTTTCTCTTCTGTCAGTCTTTTATGTTCTTTAATTAGAGCATGAGAATTTTTCTTATTAATATATGCAAGTTTCATATGTTACATTAACATTTTACGTGCCAATTCATTGTGAATACCTTTCCAGTCTGTGGTTTGCATTATGACGTCACTGACCTTTACTGTCAAATTGACCTTTACTTTCTCCCATTGTTTTCATGTTCTGTTGAAAAGCTTTCTTCAATCAATGTTAGATAATCACATATATTTTTCTATCACATTTGGATGTCATTGTTTTAGCTTTAACTCTCATCCATCCAGAGTTTATTTTGGAGTATAGTATGATGAACTGTTATTAAAATAATATTTTCAAGGAGCTAGTCAATTTTCACAATTCAATGTGTTAAATAATTTATCAGTTCTTTGTTGATTTTGTTTGCATTTTCCTTTAATTAAAGAAATACAGCCATGAAAATTCAAATAAAGACGCACACACTGTAAAATGTAAAACTACCCTTCATGTTCTCAGTTCCAGTCCCCAGAAGTAACCATTTTAAACACCTCAGTATGTATTCTCAACATCTCTTGACACATTTTTTTGCTGCGCATAAATTTTTTAACCTCATAACTAATCAGTTTCTGAACCACATTATTTTTTTCATTTGACCTGGTGATCAGCAAAACAGGTAAAAAATACACCTTGTAATATTTGATAAAAATATAAACCAGATTCACAGGATTTAGATACATGGATGGTTGTGTTAATTATAATGGTCAAGTGTGAACTCAACATTTTTGGTGGAGGCCATTGTAAAACTTCTTAAATCATATATAAAATTTGATCCTCAGAAAAACTATAAAGTTCGAACAGAGTTAGAAAAAGGTTCTGAGTGTAAAAATATGAAATCTCCTGCAATCAGAAACTGCTCAGGCCAAGTCACCCTGACAGCTTAACTGGGTTCACATTATGATTAATAATCCATATTATAGCGTGTCTTACTTCTTTGGTCCCACATGGTTCCCGTCCTCCCAAAGCCCTCCCGAAACACATGAAAACCCCAGAGTAAATACAAATATTATGCTTTTACTAGTCAGTTAATCCCTGAAAAATGCTTCTACATCTCCGCTAAGCATTGCAGTTTCTGCTGAAACCTCACTAAGCCTGATCATATCATCTCTGGGGAGAATTGTTCATTCTTAGTCGCACATGCTCACTGTACAGCCTCACCACTTCCTGAGCCTTTCTGTGATAACTCCTTGAGAAGTTATCATACAGAATATTGAGCAAAAGTGACAGGAGGGATGAACACTCTGCCGGCTTTTCCCACCACGCACAGAGAAAAGGAACCACAGGGATGCCTGGTCTGTGTACAAACTGTTCCCACAAACTGGAGCTAGGTTTCTGCTAAATTGACAGTGGATGAGATATCACTACCTCTTGAGGTCTTGTTTGCACAATAGTTGGAGCAGAACACTATCCTAATTTAAGAGTATTTACAGAACTTATTTACATCCAAGAGGTTTATGTCTGTATGACTGTCAATTGTTTCGAATGAGGGCCAAGACCTGTAGAAAAGAACTGAGACCCAAGTCATGCAGTTCAGAAATATAAAGACCTGTCTGCCCGTCACCAACTAAAGAGAAATATCCTAATATCACAGCACACAGACCACACACGGAATGAGGTAAGTAGGAGTCAGCTGCGCTCTCCCCGGGACTACCATGTACATGTCAGCGCACCTGAGACCCTTTCAGTGACGAGAGATACGGGACACAAAGTCATTATTCGGAATGCTCAGGAGTATCTGTGGAGGAGGTTCCAAAAAAAGTACAAACTCTGTGCTGGGTGAAAAGGTAAGTGTGCAAAGCACCAGAATTTATAAATGTCAGTTAGAAATACACACCAGGGAGCAAAGCATTGAATACTTAAGTGAGCAGAGAGCTCTGTGGGGCCCGGCGAAGGGAGGAATGGAAATGCCTCTGCATTACCTCGACTCGGCTGACTTTCTAAACGTTAGTGTCTGTGTTTTCTACAGTCTAAGGTGGGTGTCTCCTGGGTACAAATGATACAGTAGTGCTATTCTCTGTGTTTACAAACCAGAAGGGCAAATGGCCCTTACTTACACCTCTTAGATGTTCTGAGATATTGCTCCAATAGGTGCATTGATTTACAGATCCTAATGAACTCAGAACGTTTTACAAACCATAAAATTTTAGGAGAGAATTTTCTATTACCTCTGAAAATTAACTTTTGAATTGGGCCAGCTTTCTATATGCATTAATTTCCTGGCCTGGTGCTTTAATTCATGTGTGAACTTACACTAGAAGTGCCTTCTCTTTAAAGCAAATATTAACGCATCCTTAATTACTGTTTAATATTAAGATACATTTTTCCTATTTGGTATAAAAAGGAAGTAAAGTATAACTGAACAATAATATCCTGAACTAGTTTATGCACTTCCTTACTTCCAATATCTTCCAAACACATGCTGATGTTAAAAAACGAAAAAGCATTTTTTAAGACGATACAAATAACATGAGTCAAATTGAAATACTTGAGCTCACGTGTGGCTTATGTGGCTTGTCTAAAAGTCTCATGCGTTCATTTGTGTGGATTTCGATGCTCTCGCTGATAGCTATCTGTGGGCAAAGTGACAGAGGCCTAAATCAGCACTGTGGTGACACAGATAAAGTGGAGGGAAGGAGGAGTCTTCGTTGACATCAGGTTAAAGGCAGAATGAAGATAGAAAGGGCGATATAAACACATTATTCGGCTTCCAGGTGTCCTGTCGGTGTGCGGGCAGGGCTGTGCAGGTTCAAGAACAAAACTGTCACACTCCTTGGGTTTTTATCTTGGTTCCCCTATTTACCAGATGGTGACATGGACAAGCTGTTTAACTGGTTGGTGCCTTCATTTTTTAACTTGTAAAATTGACATAATGATAGTACTTACCTCAGAGAATTCTGAGGATTAAATCAAATGAAATAGGACAAAAGTCCTTAGAAAAATGTGAGGGACACAGAACATGTCCCTGTGCTCAAGATATGCTAGCTGTAATTATTCTGTTCTTACTCAGTCTGTACCGTCTTTCTAGGTCATTTTATCTTCTACAATAATTTCCACTTTCACTTGATGACTCAAAAATCTCTGTATCAAACACAGACCTTGCCTTGGGGTTTAGAATTATGCACTCAGCTCAAAGTTACTGTCATGAAAACGGCAAATAAGAAGCAGCAAAGGAAGAGAAGAGGAGTAGGGTTCTCAAAGAAAGAGGACGCCGTGTTTATCAATCAGGTGGGCAGAACACAAGAGAAGACACACTCAGATCAGGATGTTTGAGGCCAATTTAAAACAAGAAGTGTTGCAAGGGGAGGACATTTTCCAAAGGGCTGTTTCTTGTAAGACAAAGAAGAGCACAGCGCACTAGTGCTAATAAATGTGGAGCCTTCAGGTCCACAGGGACATGGGGAGGGACAGTTACCCTAATTTAGAAGAGCATGGAATAGAAAGGGGAATGCTGAGAGGATCATTAATCTTCAGCACAGGACACGGCCGGTCAGCGGTGACCAGGAGGGAGCCGAAGGAATAAATACTGCAAAACATCTTGACCTCACTTTCCTCACGTTTCCTGCTATCCTAACAGGGCTACCTGTTGGGTGAACACGACCAGCTCTCAGAGGTCAAGGAGCCCAGAGCAAGTATCAGGGAGAAAGGTGGAGAGCAAATCTGCAAAGACAAATGCATGATATCCAGCACAGAATGTCCAAATGAGGGGCATTAGCACAAGTGGGCATCTCAAATAAGACAACTGTAAAATACAACCACAGGCTCCTCAGTAGATTCTGATGCTTTTCTATTGGACAACACTTCTAGTGTCAAAAGGATTAAAATAGGAGTTAAAATAGGCATAATTTACATCCAATATATCTTAACTTTATGTATATTTAAGATAAGAAAGAAGCTAAGTATGAAAGTAAAATATTTTTTAAAGGTAATGCCAGGATAGAGGTATCATTTGCTTCTTTTTCCTGCCCATTTTTAACCCTGCCATTGTGGGTGCCTACACCTCGCCCATACTTGCTCCATTACCCTTGAGGTCCAGCTGGAAAGATGACCTAAGTTGTCCATGAATAACTCCTAGTGGCTTCTTCTTTCAGCTCCTGGACGACATATTTTCAATGTAGTGTAAGGTGAGGACTTCAAATGGACATATTTTCTAAAGAAAAAAGTGGTGGTTCTTGTGTTTTCTTTAACTGTTCTGACTTCCTATTGTGGTTTGACACCCTCCAAGGAAATGCCAATGATGACTGGGCAATTGATTCAGTGAAATCCCTGACAGCAAATCATAAGCAGTGGTGAGAAGTAGACCAGTCAGGTTTGGAGGACTTGGAAATGTTATCCAGCTCATCACTTCTGCTTCCTGATGTACTCCCACTTATTCATTCATTCAATATTTAATGCACACCTACTGAGAATTCTCTGTACTAGGCTTTTTTCTTGGGGCTAAGGAAACTGAAGTGGACAAAGCAGACAAGGCCTCCATTCTCACTAGACACTGTATGAGAGTAGCTGATAGCTAATATAATGACTGCCTGATACACCCTCCTTTCAAACTGCTCAGGGTTTTCCTAACAGCAATGTTCATTGTCAGGCTAATTAGAGGCTTATTTTTGAGCTCCAGTGAGTGGAGTTACAAGATGGTTCACGTTAGGTTGATACTGGTCATCCTGTCTCTACCCTAATGCGCAATGTAAATCACAACCCCTAAGAAACAGTTGGGAGGGATGAAGCAGCAATACAGGGCTATCTGAAGGAAGCCACAGGAACAGATGGGTGCGCTGCAGAAAGGTGGGACTTTAGTTGAGGGAAATTTGCTTAATCTCTTTGAGAAGCAGTTCTCTCATTTGCCACATGGTCACACTCATTCTTCATTACAAGGCTGTTGGAAGCCATGACGATGTATGAGAGGAGCCCCAGACACGTTGCTGGTAAATATTAACAAAGTTGTGTAAACATTTTAAGATCTAATTTTCTCGTCTTTAAAATGGGACAGATGTTACTATCCTTATTCACATTAAATCTCTGGACTTTGGTGTATTCTACTAATGGGAGATACAAAATTCTGACTGGTTTTTCGTTTCTCCTTGGGAGATGTTTATTCCTGACTTCCTGTTAACATATGTCAGATACTTCGAAGGCTGTACTATTTTTAAAGTTGATAATAGGAGTCATTAATATTAGAATATCCCAACATTTCTGGCACAACAGAAAGCATGATAACTAAAATTAGATACTTTTTAAGTAGGTCAAACTCTACAAATCACTTTGTACTTTTACTGTTTTTATTCCCAAATAGCCATTACTGCTTCTAATAGGCACTCACCATTGTAAACAGTGGAAGCAATCACTTCACAGGAATAATTTTTTCCTTCTTCCTTTCCTTCACATTGACATATAATATTTCTAATCAAGTTCTGATATTACCTATTAATTTAATGTAAAGAATGACAATAACTACCTGTTTCATGCTATTAGAAGTCTGCATTATTATATATAATAAATATTGTAGCAATTTAAAAAATTTTAACATAACATATAATATTTTTCTCAAATTTAGGCAGTCAAAATGAACATAATATCATTTGTAATAAAAATGTTCATAATTTCTGCTAGTGATTAAATATAAAGAACACATAAAAGTATTTGGTATCCAAAGAAATCCTTCAAGCATTACTGAAGCCCTCTGGTACCCTCTTCCCTGGCACCAGCACATTCAGCTGAGTTTCTGGCTCATCGAAGGTCCTTCCAGGGGACTTCCTTCAGGGTTGTCAAGCTGGCAAGGCCTGGGACACTTATGTTCATCCTCCTCTTCATCCAGACACCCACACCCTGTATTTCAGTCCCCTGCGCACTGCTGTGTGACTCGTGGCAGACAACCAGATATGTTCCTTAGATTTAAGAAATCATCAGTCTCTAAGCATGTCTGTGTAAGTTCATGCTTTCTACCACCAACTCCAGTGAGAGCTTTTTGTGACCCTAGGTGGACATCAGGAGTAAGCAAAGGGACAAGCACTGTCGTCAGACAGACCTGTCCTCTTGCTTGGTGCCTGTGTGCAAGTTATGTGAATTTTCTCAGCTTTCAAACGGGATAGCATTAGTTAGTCTTTAGAATTGCTGTTGAATTACATGAAGTTCCATCTTCAAAGTGCCCTGATTACTGAGTAGGCCTCTGTCTCTGACACATCTTCCCCTCCTAGACAGGAATGCAGTACCTGTCTTTCCACACTTAGCAACAAACATCTAGTTTAGGACCACGTAGTATATGCCAGGGTTTAGCCATCAATTACGGGGCTTAATTCAATTAGGATACGTGCTTACTGAAATAAATAACTGATTTAAATTACAAATTTGAACATTTACTTCTATAAAACTGAAATGTTTACTTGTGATAATTAACTATTTCCAAAAAGAAAATCTCTTTCTCTAAGCTCCAGTTCCTAGGCCTGTTGGCTTCAGAAACTGGACTTGACCATTTACTGCTTTGATATATGAGCAGATGTGACACACCTTTTTTGGGGGGGAGAATAACAGTATTTAAGAATTTAAAATTATGTTGGCTATAAATGTTTCATTTATTATTTAGTAGTTATGTATCAGGTTTTTTTGGATGCCCCTTCTGTTAACATTGTTATATAATACTTTTGTTTATTATAATATAATAATATGTGATTATAAGTGCTTAGATGATTGTTAAATCAGAATTTATTTCTTATCACTTTTTTTTTACTTTAGTGGCAGAATTTCATAGGCCTCAGCATCTACCTACTTTCAAATAGCGCCTACAATGCACTTGTTCAAAGATGCCTGATTGAACTGGACAGGCCAGATTTTTGTAACATCTTTCTCATGGGCTGACTCACTTATGCTCTGGATACATAAGTTCTTTCCCACATAATGGATGACTTATTAATATGAAGAAAATCTTTCTTAGTCTTTCTAGCTGTAAGTTACAATGCCCTTTTAGAAAGACATGTTGCAATAAATTTTCCAGAACTTTGCAAATTTAAAAATATGTATCCTTATTTTTACCGTATAAGGAGCCATTTCAATACATAAGCTCATCTTATTAGTTGTTTTTAACCCCTTCATAACCCATTATCATGCTTTGGGCTTAATTAACATTATTAATTGGTAATATGTTTTACATTTCTTAATCAGGCTTTTTCAAGTACTAACAACCAAATAGCTAATGGTATTCATCTACAATTTAATTTTAATAGCTTCTTGGAGCTATAACTCGTATGTTACAAAGTTTACCTCTTTGAAAGAGGCAATTCAACATTTGTTAGTGTACTTACAGAGTGGTGCACCATCAACATAATCAAAAGTTGGAACGTGACCATCACACTCTACAGAAACCATGCCCTAAGGCTATTGCTTCCCATTTCCTCTCCCTGCTTCTTATACCCCCTCCTCCTTCCTCTACCAACCGGCCAAAGAAATCACAAATCTACTTCATACCTCTCTCTGTTTCCCTACTCCTGGAATTTCCTATAAATGGTACCATATAATATGGAGTCTTTTATGAGTAGTTACTTTCACTGAGCATGATGTTTTAGAAATGTAATGTCCATGTAATGGCATGTATCAGCACTTCATTCCTTTTTATCATAAAATAATATTCCATTGTACATATAAACGACACTGGGTATCCATTCATCTATTGTGAACATTTCAGTTGTTTCCATATTTTGGCTATTATGAATAATTCTGCCATGAACACGCATATACAAATTTTGTGGTAGTACATGTTTATATTTATCTTTGGTAGATCCCTACAAGTGGAAGTTCTGGTTCACACTGGGTCTTCCGTTCTAAGCAAAAACCATCTATAATGTGTTAGAAACATTATATTTTATTACCATATTCACTTGTTTTATGTCATGACTATTATATCATTATGTGACCAGACCATGTTCCAGAGACATGAACTTTGTCGTAATCAAAAGGTCAGGCTTGTGCTAGCTTGTGTGTGATTATTTATGAGTGCCCATTCTCACGTCTGCATTTGTTAAGTGGCAAAGCTCCAACTTTCTGGCCCATAGCTTATCTGCAGGAAGTGAACTGCATGCACAGAGAGGAGACTCAGACTGCGCCCCTGGAGTACTCAAGAATGAGTTAGCCTGGCTGCACAAGTTAATTTGTTGATCTTCAAAGAATTCTAAATGATGTATGTAGTTAAATATATGTGGTGATTATATTCCTTTCTTATTATGTTAAATATGTTTCTAACAATGAAAATTTAACCATAAATTTGCATGATATCTGAAGTCTAGACAGTCAGCGGAATATGATTTGAAAACAGATGACTCACCATGAGCAAGCCAGTCCCACCCTATACTGACTTCTTTCTATTATTAATGGCCCTTGCATAGTCTTCCTTCCACTTCCCCAATCCTAGTCATTTAAGAGACAGCTCATTTCACACCTACCAGCAGCGTTTCCAGATTAATTTTGTCCATAATAATGCTACAAGGTGTACTACTCCTTAAATTTCTTTGCATTATCCATCATATCAATAAAATGCCTGTTCATAGTAGATAATAATGCTAATAAAAAACACGTTGATTTTTCTTCTAGTAGTGTTTAATTTGTTCAACAGGTTGAAAGTCACATGTGGCAAAAATGCAGATCTTATGAAGAATGTTCTTGTTCTTAAGTACAGGGTATTTTATACTGATGAGGGAGAGGGAAAGAGACAGTATTTGGAGCTGGCAGAAACATATTCTTTGGGGTCTGAGAATTTCTATAATTTAAAAAAATTTTCCTATACTGGCAATGATTATCTTAAAGTAGATTTACAGTTATAAAATAAAACTACCTTTTCAATGATAAATAACTGTAAATTATTTATCTAAGTTTCTATAGAAAAACTTAGTCTAGTAAGTCAATATTTTTCAAACTATTAGTCTTTTTTTCCAAAAGGAAAGGAGGTCTCCAAAAGGAGGTCCATGCATTACTCAAGTTTAAGAAATAAAACTATACATATAATATTAATATAAACTATATGTTTAAAGATGGGGGAAAGTAGGGAGAGGGTCAACAAGGAACATGTATAACGGACCTATAGACAAAGTCAAATGGGGGTAGGATTGATGATGGGAGGTGGGGGTGGGTGGGGCAGGGGAACGTGGTGGTGGGAAAATGGAGACAACCATATTCGAACAATAATAAAAAGTGATTAAAAGAAAAGATATTCAGTCATTAAAAAAAAGACTTTTAACTGGAGCTATAAACCTGCTACACCTGTCAATTAAATACTTTTTTAATCTTCAGAGCTTTCAAACAATCAGGCACGTCAAGTCTAGGTTTGAGTTGGAAGAAGTATTCTGATAGGAGTTTAAAGGAAGAGAAATGAGTATTCTGGTGACTGGATATGTGCCATGCTGGAAGCTCGAAGGTGAAGACACAGAAGGAGATGGAGGAGATGGATGGGGAGACTAATAAATGATATACTGGAGTACTGTGAAGGAGAGCAAATTAACTGCATGAGAATAGAGGAGAGATGATACCAGAGGAGGAGATGCATCACTTGTAACTCACTTTACAATTTCACTCTCATGTTTTAACAATCATACACTTAGCTATAAATGCCACGTCTATCTCCATTTATCTAGTGCAATGTTCTTTTTTTATCATATAAGATTTCCTCATTGCTCAGTGTATGTAAACTGTACTAGACAATCTTAACATTATATCATTATATTGTACTAAATAAATTACCTTGGAAATGCTAAGAAGATATCCATTTTACGAAATATGAGCAGTAATGTAACAGCAACACATCCTCTAAAAGGAGACTGTATTTCAGAGTATGTAGGTATTGATAAACATGGGAAGATATGTGTGGGGGGAAGTTAGAAGGAAATTCAAATATTTTAGAAGTTCTTTTCATACTCGGAAATAATAAGAAATGATTAAAATGACATTTAGATTTTCGAATTAGGTGACAAAATGCAGACCACAGGTTGTCATTTCAAATTAAATGGTATATTCATTTTCTTTAATTATTAGAAAAGACCTTTCTGACTTGGCACCCTGAGAATTCATGAGGACATTTCACTTTTATCATGAAAGCAAGCGCCGGTTTTCTGGCTGGCCCTTTCTCCAATCCTGCAGTTAAGTCGTCGTAATTGACAAGGCTCCAATCATTCTTCTGTTTGCTCTCAGATCCATGCTTGGCTTTCACCTCGCTCCGCTCTTATCTCATGGATCTGAAACCCAGAAATGACACTGTCTAGGTTTCTTTGCCTGTGGTATTTCAGGCTAGTTTTGGCCAGTTGGGAGGCCCTGATATGAGAATGGAGGGCACAGGGAACATGAAGTCCATTGGCTCCATCCTCCCAGGTGCTGCTCTGTGGCAGGTCTGACAGTGGCATTGAAGCCTCCGGAACACAGATCTGGCCAGGTGGCTTAAGGTCCATGGTTTTAGGTCCAGCCTGGTGGACCTAGCAAGCTGAACCCTCAAGTATCCTATTCTTTTGTTCTTTTTCTGACTGTCACTGGTTCCTGAACTCTGGCACTACCTTCTCCTTCCTTCTGCCCCGCCCTGGATTTGGTGTGGGCTGCCTGCAAATGCGAACTGCAGTTCTGACCTGTCCCTAACTCCTCTCTTGCTAGTTTCCCCTGTTAAATTCCCTCCACTGAAATACATGATATGAATTCAGGCCTTCTGTCTGGAAGCTGACAGATAAAACACAGTTTGGCTGAATATGTAAGCATTATAAATTATTTTACTATTTTAAGGCTATGATGTGAGTTTTTATTTCTTTACAAATCCTCCCCACAGAGCTGTTTTTCCTCACCCATTGCCTTAAGATTTAGACAAAAATGCATACATAAAATTCAACAAATCATATAGGAAAGAAATTTTTTGACTTGTGAACTGTTTTTCTCTACTTCGATGTGTACATTATTGGTTATTTAACTAACCTACCCTCTTCCAGGGAACATCAAATCTGGCCAGCAGGCCCATTTCATTTTAATATATCTTTATGTTGAGAATCACGTCTGTCTACATTCTGGCTGATCTGTGCATTTAAAAACAGATAAAGTACGGAATTCAATGTCATACAGATATTGAAATAATTCTGTTTTAAAATTTTGTATATGTAACCATATCGAAGCTCTAAATGACTGAATTTTAAGTCTGCAATTTCCAACCATATTGTACTGCACAGCTGTGGCATTTGTCAATGAGCTTGCTACTTATAATGTTAACTATTAAGTTGGCAAATAATTTACTTCTTAATACATTAGAACATTTTCAGCATTTTTTTAGAACAATTACTCAATTACTAGCATTTCAGTAAGGATTTTGTTCTTAATGGAGTGAAACAGGTACTTTGGGGTATAAGCAAGTTTGCACACCGAGCAATTAAGATCACCTTGTAAAATCTGCATTCACGTGAATAGATTTCCTGTTTGTTAAGTCTTGGTAAATACCCATCAGACCTTTGTGTCACCTCTGCTTGCCCAAGCCTGCCCCTTGCTGTCTGAACTGCAGCTGCGCATCCTCCGCCTCCTCCTTGAACATGGCCAGCTCGTAT
Source organism: Desmodus rotundus (assembly GCF_022682495.2). Lineage (NCBI taxonomy): Eukaryota > Metazoa > Chordata > Mammalia > Chiroptera > Phyllostomidae > Desmodus > Desmodus rotundus. The sequence goes on along the minus strand of NC_071399.1, from coordinate 13,961,540 downwards.
CTTCCACAGAGAGGGCTTTGTCTCAGTCTCTGCACCACACTCTGTACACCTCCACAAAGCTGGTCCCTTCTTCGGAGGTACAACTCAGCTCTGTCTCACACAGGGTCCTTGACCACCCAATCTGAATGGGGTCCTCACACACCCCACGCCTGTCACTCTCTTACCAGTCCCCCCCCCATATCACTGGTCGCCAAAATTGTTTTCTAGACATTTATATCTTAATCTTACATAAATATGTTGACATACATATATTGCAAAACATATTTAGATATATACTGATTTGCAAAATAGATTAGCAATGTGGAAATATTTCTATGCCGTTTCCAAATATGAGCAATTTTTACAGGCCTAAAAAATATGACAATACACAGAAGAGGCAAAAAAAGGGCACTCACTTTGAAAGCGAGTTTATAGCTCTCCCTGGAGATAAGCAAAGTGAAATCAATGAATTAACTAGGACGTACTTGCTTACATGTCCAAGCTTTAAGTACATTAGTTTTATGGCTCTCAAAGGCAAATTAACTTCTTTTTGTGCAACAACATCAGAAAAGATTAGACATGGTTTATCTTTAAAAACCCAAATGGATGTCCAAGTATAATTGTTCTATATCAAAATTTGTAAAAAAACAAAATTCTGTTTGGGGATCGGCACATGGGTTTTCTGTGTAATTCTAAGTTAATAAAAAATAAACAGGAATTTTAACAGTTTCAATTAAGCACACATTTCAAGCACATTTCTTTTCAAACTGAGCACTGCTATACTCTAAGGAGAAGATTAAAACAAATAGAAACCTTTAGTTTGACAATTTAAACTGAATGATGGTGCTGCCTTTTCAAGATTTTTCCTCCATTTTTTTCTTTCAAAGCAATTTTAAAAACAAGTGTCGGGATGTTCCTGTGTTCTTCAAATCTATAATACCTGATGAAATAGTACAATTACTGTGCCAACTAACAGGTATTGTTTTTTGCTATTCTTCAGATTTATTTTACAAGTTAAAAATATTGTATTTATGATACTTATTAAAAGAACACAAACATTTTTCTCTTAGAAATAACTCTTGAATTCTTAAATAGCCTGAAGAACTCTTTTTTTAAAAGATTTTATTTATTTATTTTTAGAGAGAGGGGAAGGGAGAGAGAAAGAGAGGAAGGGAAACATCAATGTGTGGTTGCCTCTTGAGCACCCCCTACTGGGGACGTGGCCCGCAACCCAGGCATGTGACCTCACTGGGAATTGAACTGGCGGCCCTTTGGTTTGCAGGCAGGCACTCATGAAGAACACTTTCTTAAAACACTATTTGTGCACTTAAAAAAACAAAAATTAAAAATTTTTGGCATAAATATTGTCAAAGAAATCACTTTTAGCCATAAAACATATAAAATGAATTAGCATTCTGTTATTTAGGGAAATTCTTAAGTCCATTTCTACTTCAATTAAGAAAACCTTTGGTTCATTACATATAACGTCTGAATACACTGAAACCAGTATCAAGTCTTAATGATATAACCAAGGAAGATGAAAAACATAATATTTCACTTTGAAGTCGACAATATATAAGGTCCAAGGTAACATAAGAATAATTAATGTATTTCCTACATTACTTCCCTCCAAATCTAAACTTCTGAGGTTATGGGCCATATATACCTATTTTTGTATTCCATTACATACCCACCATGTAATAAAATGTCTAACACATAATCCCCATTTTTATGAATAACAGCATTATAGAATTACACGATTATATGTAAAGATACTCAATATTCATCATCAGTGAAACACATTAATTCATCGAAGTCTTAGACATGCGGTTTCTTTCCAGCACAAACACACGCTCCATGCATCCCCGTGTGCTCTAAGCAAAGCAGAGACAGCAGGTGTTTCAACCGGAGAGACAGTCCCTCTGCTGGGAGAGGCGGGCAGGAGGGAGGTGTGCACAGGGGAAGAGAGTGGTGAGCCAGAATAGACCTTGAATGAGGGACAAACAACTCACTCACAACTGTGTGTATACATCCTTATCTCCAAGCGGGTGTCGAGGTCAGAGCTGACATCCAAAAACTGATTTACCGAACAGGAGGACATATGTTACCAAGTTCTGATTGACACTGAGGGGTACGGATGAAAATACCATGGATTTCATAAACCTGGACTCAAATTCTGACTCAATATCGAGAAACGGAACCTCAGTTTCTCCTTCTATAAAATTCCAACAATAGCTCAAATCCTCAGGTTTTTCTTAGGGTTAAAAATAATATATGTGAAGTATGTAGTAGAGAATCTGGCACATGGTTTGTAACCAATAAACATCAGTTATTGTAATTACATGTGTTTCCCTTTGGATTACTGATCTGTGTATGTATGAGTGTCTAATTGATATGGTTAAAAAATGTGGTGAAATATTCAAATGAATGGCATTCCAAATTTAGAAAGATAATCTCAGTATAGATGCTGCCAGGTTTTGCCGTTTGCAACTGTTCTGTTTAAATAATTCACCTAGTCATCAGGTAAAAACACATACTTGGCATTATCTTTGAAGATGTGCACAACAGCGAGCATCTTAATGAGTAACCTAACCTTTAACTCAGCCTCATTTTCTTGAGCTATTCATTTTAATCAAATATTACTGCCAACTGTGGTGGAGATTTCTCACAGGGGATAATGTATTTAGTACACACCTATGCTGCATACTAATGAGCTCACGAGAAGCACACCCATGATAAGATATCAATGTATACAGTCACAACAATGAGGATGGCAACATTTTAATTAAAGTAGTTGAATTTTAAGGATATTTGATATTAGGAAACTTGGTGGATATGGACTACATATAAGAAATATTGTTTTATTTTGTGAATTATTATTTAAATGAGTAGCATTTAATCAGGTGCATTACAGGAGAAAAGTTAAGCCATAACAAAAAAAATAGTACTTAAAAATTATATTGTAAACTCTTACTGTGAAATGCAAAGTCAAATTTTACTTCTAAATTGAAGATAATTTTATATTATGCTTTGAGTAAAATACAATAAAAATTCAACCACATTCTTCCCATTAATTACTTACCATTTTAATTTTGGCATTCTTATAAGTGTCCTTGAATCGGTAAGGTAGCATAACATAGTATCACTGGCCAGAGCAACGTAATAACATGAAAATACGCTTCCATAATATTCCTTTGACAATCTCTTAGGTATCACTACTTTACACCAATCCACAAAGGGTGCAGATAAATTGAGGGAAGCCCAGAACTCTTTTTGTGGAGGCAAGATTAGTTCACTTCTTATGTCCCAAAGTTACCCTTACTTTTTTAGGCTTAATAATGTGTATTTATCTCTCTATTCACTAGGTTGAAATTTTGTTGCTTTTAACTCTTCCTACCCTTTTTGAAAAAAAGATGAGTTCTTCCTTTTCAGATTCCCAGCATAAGTGAACTGTTCGAATGGATCCTGTCAAATGCAGTTATCTTGTTCGAGCTAAATGGATGTGTCGTGAGTGCGTAGTACAATGTGTTAGATCTTGGAGTGCCATTATATTATGATGCTAGGTATAGTATTTTTTAAATTCATGCCAGTGATGTTGATTCCTTAGATTGCACAGGTTTTAAATTGCTAAATGCTCTGAAGATAACGTCCAGTACACCTCTCTCTGCCCATCTCTCTCTCTTTTTTTAAATTCTAGAGCACTAAAATCACATTTCTTTGTATTCACCTGCTTCATTGTTCTCCGCCACCATTTTAAGAGCATGTCTGCATGCTAAACATAGGGTGGGTCTTATACCCCATTCAGATGCGTACCTTCCAGACAGACCATAAACCCTAGGGGAGAAAGTCTTTTCTGTGCTCTGTTTTGTTCTCTGATACATCTAGACTCCTGGCACTTTGCAAATTTACAACAAGTAAATTTGTGTGAAGTGAGTGAACAGATAATGTACTTTTCTCTAGTAGGACTGGTTCCCAACACTATTGCTATTTAGATATTTAGTGTAGTGTTTTTCTCAATTCATAACCTATGAAAGTAAATGAACATGATTTGAATTTATGTGTTTCTCAACAGTTGACTCTCTAAGATTATTTTGAATATCAGATAAATGTTTGCGATCTCAGTTATTTAGTTGGAATTACACATAAACTTTAAGAGATTTAAAAACATAGCAAAAAGCAGCACAACACAGAGAAATAAACATACACACGCACATAAATCTCTTAAATCAAAATGTGATTTGGCATTCCTAACCTATCATCAGCTTCTTATTTTGCTTCCTTAGCTTGGATATGTCATATAATTGTGACACTATGGCCCACGTGCTGTTAAATTTGTGCTTGTCACATCTGAGTGTGCGTAAGAACTCCCTAAAGAGTTCAACTCGGATTTGTGGGGTCCATCCTCGGAGATTCTGATTGTGTAAGTCTAGGATGGGTTTAAGGGTCTTTAATTGTTGTGCTTTCGAAACCTGCTTGAAATCAAATTAGGCAAATAAGAAGGCCCTCGTTACTTTATATGTTATACGGTAAACTTATAAACCACCTCAAGTGTATTAATGAGGCATGGAATTAAAAAACAATTTAGTTTGAAATCAGCAGGAAAAAAAAACAACATGCGCTCCAACATCTCAAACCAATGATACAGGCGCAAGCACAAAAAATAATAACCCACAGTAAGAGCAAACAGTGAATCTGCCAGTCATGCCCAAAAGCATATCATCAGGCGCTTTTCTGGAAATAGAAGGAGTGCATTCTAGTCAGTATGTGAAGAGGTGGGTGAATAAATACATATGTTAGTATTGGAAATGTTTCGTAACAAATGCGATAGTAAGACACTTTTGAAATTGTGATCATAAAATTGAATTTGGAAGATGTAATATAACTGACAAGCTACTTGGAAATTATTGTTTCGGAAAATACTGATTAAATTAGACACAAAATTGGAAATGCACTCCAAGAAAATCACTGTTACTCATTTCTTAGCTCATTTAACAATATTTTGGAGAATTGTGCTTAGTGAGGCACCTGAAGATTTTATAAAACTATCCTACTACTTATTTTTGATTAATAGAAGAGTGTTTTTAAAATGGCTGAAGTACAAAATTTCTATAATTTTACTGAATTTCAAAAAAGTTACCCTTGATTCATCGGGTCCTTTGTTATTAATGAAAAGGAGAACATTAAAGTATGTTTCACAAGTGTTTGTAATGCATTTAAAATATAAATACAAGTTTTCAAACATATAAGTATCAAAATTAATACATTATATTTGTTGTCTTACAAGTAATAAAATCATTTCATTTATTATAACAGAATTTGAGTGTTTTCAGAAATGCCACGAGTATATTACACCTTTTTTAACTGAGTAAAATACTGAGAAATAGAAATGAGCCAGTGAGATCACTAGTTTGTTATGGAATATTTCTCCATGCATATTTGAATAAAAAAGTAATCTCTCCTAGCTCCTGAAAATAGCAAAGATGAAATAAATAAAACATTATTGAGTCAAGAAGATGTGCATCTGTCATAGAAATCATATCACTCTATTTAACAAGAAAATTAAAGTAAATAAATTGACATTTTAACCGAAAGCAAGGCCTAGCTGCCTGCCGCTACTAAAGCCAATATGTGAGAGGCAGGTGCTGCTGGAAAGGAAAGTGGTTTATTTTCAAGGGCAGGCAACCTGGAGGATGGGGGACTCATGTCACAAAGCCCATCCCCACCGCTCAGTGGAGGCAGAGGTTTTCATAAGGAGGGAGAGGGGAAGAGAACAAAGAGATCAAGGGAGGGAGCTGGAAAGTTCTCCAGGTGCAGACAAGCACAGTCCATTCCAATTAGCAAATGATGTCCAGTGTGCGTCATCCTGGGCTAATCATCCTGGCTTCTCATCATCTTGGCTTCGTGTCATCCTGGCTCCATGTTCGAAGGTCAGTAAATCTCCCAGAGCTGGGATGCTTGAAGGTCAGAGTCTCTATCCTTTGAACCTAGTTCTTAGGATTCTTATACAAACATGCTGTTCATCTACAAGCTACATATTAGTCAGAGCCGGCACTTACAGAAACAATGTCAAACGAATGGGGGGGGGTGGGCTGTAATTCTCCACTGTTAAAACTTACCATTACAACATCTTCTATGGAATTTTACTTCCTCTGATTTGGATTCAGTATTAGGACTTTTGAAGAGCTTTTTAAGAAAGGGGGTTTGCTGCAGATATATTTTGTTTGTTTAGATTTTTCCTTGGCAAATGGATGAGAGAATATTTCTCAATTAAAAAAAAAGGTTCAGATAAACCACTTTTAATCTTTGAAAGAAATGAAAGCATGCCTGAATTTGCTCACACTGCAATGCACGGAGAATCAGTGGACTGAGAGAATATAAACTGGCCAGTGTGGCTCACAGTAATTGGAATTGCCCTGGTTGCCGAAAACTATATCCTTTCCTGACTTGCTTCAATATAAGAAAAACTAATCACTACAATCGCTTCTTTGCAATAATGGAAACATGCTTATTTATTTTACAGTTTGCAAGGAACTTTCCAATATGCTATTTAAGTTTATCACCAGAAAAGCCTGTGAGTGAGGGAAGGCAATTTCAGTTAATTTTCTAATACTACTTGGAAAGATTACGTAGCATGTCCTTAGAGTAAGCATATGAGTTGGCCTTATACCAGGCCTTCTAATTAAAACAGAAACACACACACCATATTGTTTTTTTTTTTTTTTTTTTTTTTTTTTTTACCAATTTGAAGAAACACATTATTTCTAGAAAGCCTCTTTTAAGATAGACATTTCTTGTGACAATTAGTATATCTAGAAATTGAAATAGTGATTAATTCACTTATAAGGCTAACTGTTGTCCTATGTAGCTAAACTATCCCTAGTTTCTATTTCATATTTCATTTCGACATAGAGTTTCCAGAGTCTGAATACATAGTTTCATTATATTAAGAGAATAAATAAGAACATAGTAAAAACATGTTCTGGAGAAGAATGGGAGAGCACGTAAAATCGTCTGGAGCCCCCAGAGGCCCCAGGCACTGCTGCCTGTGTAGCGGTCCTGAGCAGCCAGGGAGGGCTGTAGATGACTGGGATAATGTTTGAGAAAAGAAGTCAAATTTTCTCTTGTTTATACCTTTGCCCATTGGTATCGGTCAAAAATGGTAAACTTTACATGATGTTAATCACCCACTTACTTGGATTTAAAATCAAATTCCATGATTTTATGTCTCAAAAGTATGCCTTATAATTTTCTGTTACATTGTTGTAACAGGCCTTTTTTCATCATTTCTGAAACAGCCACTGATGTTATAGAAGCAGCATTCAATTGTGAGGAACGCCTGTCGGCACATTTGGCCAATTTACCAGCTTGGTGGCACCATGTATGTCATTCTGTGGTCAGTGGAATTCAGACTCTTCCATGGGATTGTGAGGAAAGCATTCCAAGGACCCAGGCATGGGAGATTTTGATGTGGCAAGGTGGTTTATTCCCACGAAAGGCTGCTTCTGGCTTTCCGATTTCCTACTTCCTTCTGTCTTGCCATGGGAAAAGTCCAACCATGTCTTCACCAAGGCCAAAACAGAAGACAGTGTCCAGAGTTTCCTCTTCATATTAAAAATTAGTCTTTGGAGCCCACGGTCTGCTGCAGGCGCTGGAGGCTGCTAGCCCCACATGGTCTCATGCCCCTGGGCAAGAGAAGGCACGAAGGCACATCTCGAGTGTGTTACTGGGTGGGAGAGAGAGAGAAGCTTCTTTGTTCCCCTAGGGTTAGAGTAGCTTGGGTTTGGGACGAATCAGGTGCTTTTTCAAAAGAACCAATCAACTTTCCCAGCCTTTGGGGGTTTTTGATAGGTTTACACACCCAGTTAGACTGCCAGACCTCTGTGGTCCAGCACCTCTGCCTGCATCCCTTTCCCCCCAACAGTCCAACACTAGAGAGGGAAAGGAGAAGTGCTAATCCCCTTGGCGGAGCAATGCTACCATCCCCTGGGGTGTGAAGCCCGTAGCCTCCTGGTGAAGCAAACAGGCTCATGCTCCCCAGTTTATTAAGCTCAATGTCTAATTCCCTTTGCTCTCTTTACTGAAATCTAGTTAACTACCTATGGTAACAATTTAGTTTTTCTGGGTCTCCATTGCCTCTTGTAAATTAGTGAGCAGAATATCGATCTCATAGCTTAGTGAAAATTTAATAGAATATTGGAAGTGAAAGTGATTAGATCTAATGGATAAAGTAATATTATGAGAAAAAATAGCATCTGATAACATCATTTTAATGTTACCAACGGGGCCCAGCATAGGTGAGGATTATAAAAAGAGTATGGAGGTTCAGTTCTGTGTTTTTTTCCTTCTCATAAACAAACTAGTTGCTTGGCTAGCCTTAAGAATCCAGTGAGGCAAGGAGGACATAGAGAGAGAACCTGCTCCATACTCAGCCTGCTTCTGAGCTCCTACTGTGAAAATGAGGATGGCAGGAAAAGTAGTTCTGGTGAGGTATAAGGTGGCTGAATATTGACCTAAGGAATCTTTGACTCAATTTGCAGTACAATTGGCAAGTATGGACCCAAATGGAACACATTCATTTCTTTCTTCAGTAATTCTGGGCAGTGAGGCATACACTACTTTCTTTGCGGGACTAGGGCAGGGGTACACAGCAGGGGAGAGCAATGGGGAAAAAGGTGGGGCAACTGTAACTGAACAATAATAAAAAAATAAAAAATATATAAAGTTTAAATGTTTCAAGTTTCAATTCCTCTAGTGGTTATGATACCATACTTAGAACTCAATATTCTTCTTCATCAAGTACAAATACATCACTCATCACCACTCTTCCTGTCCATAATTATTTCTGCAGTGACCATTATTTCTGTTGAGCTTTTGATTACTTTCTCAGCTTTTAAATATATATATATAGACACATGATACATATATCTATATCTGCATTTTGTTCCATCAACTACAATCATCACCTTTTTTTCACTCCCTCAATTTCACTTCCTAGATCCTGCCAACTATATTATTGCATTGTCATAGTCATAAGCATTTACATTCTAAAACCATAACAAAGCTGTGTGTTCTTTGCCCAACGTGTTGGCAGAAGAAGTTGGAAAACAGTAAAATTAAATTGCATTATTAAAAATACATGAAATTTGTTTAATGTTAGGTCAGGTGCTCCAGCAAAGATTCTTTTTTATTATTAAATATCACTTTTCTTGGTCCACTTAAAGAAAAACGTTTTCAGCATTAGAGGCCAATAACTTTTTTTTTCTCTTTATATAGTCAAATAATTAAAAGTCCCATTTTTGATTGTTTAGATCTTAAATACAAAGTTTTAGTCTTTCAATTTTGAACTGGCATTATATTTTTTTAGACTTTTAAATTTGTATTATAGATTCAGCTGTTTCCATCACAAATTAAATACTAATTGTTGTAAAAATGTATTTTTCCTTGTAACCCCGCTGGTGTCCTCCCTGAGTTTGATCTTTACATCAGTGGTTTGATAGGCTCTGCACGCCAGATGCTATACATTTTTCTACCTGGTTAGATTGAAGGGCGGCAAGAACAGAAACATGTTCTCCCGCCTTGTAGGGAGGGGCCTTTATTTTAAGGGAGGAAGGAATTTAATATATGGAGAAATGCAGCTTAAGGGCACATACACCATTAAGGCATCTGACATCACATTAAAAGTATCTCTATGAGATGGGGCAGGGAAGAGTTAATGTTTGAAAACCGAAGCACAGAAAATTGGCTGGATCTAAGGAGTTGCTTGTGGAAGCATCCGTGCTAAGAGATCAAAGCTCTTAGAGAGGGACCCCTAAGAGACAGGCATAACGCAAGGTTACCCTGACAGAGTGATGGTTACTTCCTGTAGGAGAACTACATTCATTAGGGGACATTTACACCGTCCTCAAAAAACTGCTTTTGCTGAAAGAAAATTATTTTATCACTTTTTCATTATGAAACGATTTGTATCATCTCCTTTTTTAAAGGTTAATTTATTTAACAAGAACTTACTGACCATCTGCCATGCTCACAAACATTAATCTTACAGATTTTTATTGTGGACACAATTACAGGTGCCCCCCATTTCCTCCCCTGTTGCTCCCCTCCGCCCAGCCCCTGCCCCCTCACCCCCTTCACCACATTGTTGTCTGTGTCCCTGGCTACTCATTCTCTTAATGCTATTTAATGAGTTGGTTCACAGATGGGTGTCAGTATTCCAAGTCTGCAAACTATTGGTTAATGGCCTATAACAAGATAAATATAGAAACAGATTAATAATTAGGTACCTTACAAAAATTTGACCTTGCCAAAACAAATTTATTGTGTTGTATAAAAGTATCTATAAGCAATAGGAAATACACTAAAGAAAACAATAAAAAGTATTCTTCTTCAAAGATAGTTTGGGTAGCAGATCATTGCTGCTATAAATACCCAAGAACATACTGAAATTGGTTACACATAGAGTCAAAAGTTCTGTAGATTCAAATCACGTTAATCAGACATCCACCAGGAAGACATCCAGTGGATGTCTTAAGTGCACACTGCAACACTGCGGACTTGGAATGGAGGGACCTGTATTTTAATGTTAACCATCTAGCAGTGCTTTTGATTCGACTGCATCACGACAGCATCTATATTACTACTACGTGTCTACTGGTATGTTTGGTTCCAACCATTGGCAGCTTGAGAAGCCCGTAAGTAGACCAAGATCAAATAATTTAAGGTTTGAGAAAAGTATCATAAAATAGTTAGCATATTGCCAGACTCTTGAAGTAAGAAGGATAACTAAAATTTACTCAAATTAATTCAGAAGCTGAAATGAAATGGAAACCCAGCAGATTTAGCAAGTAAAAGTGTCAACATCTGTCTGGGCTCTTAGACACAGCAAAACACACTATTAGTGGGTGACATGAGTTATGTGACTCACCGTATTCCACTGATTGCTCTGACTGCTGAGAAATATGAAATAATGTTTTGGAAGTCCTTCCTCATTTAGAGATGATATAATTTTCTCTCCACCTAGTTACCAATTGTTTTCTTTTTCAATTTTTTTCCCATTAAGTTTTTTGTCTCATAATCTTTTGCTATTAATCGAAGTTCTTTTTATCTCTTTTATGAACATAGCATAAAAATAGCACTTTCCATTATGTAGACCTTTGCTTGCTTCAGTGATGCAGAATTTGCACATTTTTAATCATTTCTTAGTATAACGGCAACTACAGTGCTGATGGAAACGAACGTCAAACACCCACCTCCGATTCCCTGGGTTTAGGACAATAAGGTAAACCTGCTTTGGTGTAGTGTGTGTTCAATTTCTGTTAAACTTCCAGTTTAGACTTTATTAGTATGTAATATTATCAAATTCTTAGGATTAAGAATACTGAATATCAAATTTATTGAATTCAAAGTGTACTGTCACACTACAATAAATAGAATTTGTTTCTATTGTGGTAGAAAGTGGGTATCTTTTCGTCAATATGATTACAAATCAATGGTGTATCTTTTGCTTCAAAATTCATAGGGCTGAACACTGAATGTGAATTGCTGGAAGTATATTTTCTTCACTTGCTATTAACAATTCTTTCCAGTATCACTACTATAGAAATCGTATTAATCTTATTGCCTATATTGCATTCATATTCTACATTATCACCCAGTTGTTACACTGTGTAGGATGGCTTATGATTTTCAACTGTAATAATTTTATCTTTTTTTATCCTGGATTATCCATTGATTTTATTATTTAATTTTTAAAAATCTTTTTTATTTTGTTTTCAAAATTCTCTCAAAGATGGCTGAAAAAGTACAAAAAAAATAGCAGTCTTTAAGTCATATTGCACAGGGTCTGGCAGCAGTAACACCTGCTTTAGTGTGTTTGGTAAGGTAATAATATGGGTGTAATAATTTATAGTTTTAATTTGAATATTTCACCTAAAATGTCATATGGTGTGCTTGAGTATGATATTGTTATATTACAGAATTACATGCTTATGATTTTGTAATGAAAGATTTTGTAATAAAAAGGGGCGTTTTTTGGTGCCAGGCCCTGTATTATACCTTAGTGCAGAAAAGACAAGTAACAAGTCTCTAATCACTGCTGTCACAATCACCTCATCGCTGTTGACAACATCTCTGCTTACATCTCAACACTTACTCTCTCAGCTTGGTGTGTTAGTGTTTATTCAGTTCTTTTCTTTATTTTGGTTTCAGTGTATTTCAGTTTTTCATTCTGTATTCATTATTCTTCAGAAGCTCTAATGTTTTCTCCAACGTTTTTCTTATCTTCTTCTATGTATCACTTTCCTCATTCAGTTGCTGACAGATACCAAAATGATTGACAGACCTGAAGTTCTGACCCAGAAACTGTTTGCCCAGCACATAGAGGTCAGGCTCCACTTAGCAAAAGAACCACAGGAAACACATGTGATTGGCATGCTGAACTATAACATGTGCAAACTTCCTCCCAAGGCCCTGGCTAGAGAATGTCTGTGCAACAGCATTAAAGTATCTTTCTTTCCCTTAGTGAATATGTTTCTTAGAAAGAGCTAGTTGTTTTATATCTGTATATGATTCTTCCAGATTTAATGAGATGGCTTGTAGATGCTCTTGATGATTTTTTCCACTTTATAATACGTCTTTTATAGATTGATCACACTATTTCAAAAGATGTTTTTATAGCACTCTGAAGTTTTTGGAATAAAGGTGCACTAACATTAATAAGGTGACCTTATTCTAAATTATTCTAAATTGTGATTTTTCCCCTATTCTTCTTCCCTCATTAACTGGAATGTAGCATAAAAAATGTCAGGGACCTTTGTCAGAACACTTTCATGGGAACACCCTAACTTTCTCTTATATGAAATAGTATCACAAACACCAAAAGACTCAGAGTACCTGCCACACGCTTCCCTTCCTTCCCCTGTCACGACCTCACAAGTCAGCACCACGCCACACTGTCTTTTTAGAGGACAATGTTCTTTGTTCTGTCTTCCTCCCGTTTACCGGATAGAACAATACCACACAATCTGTAATGTTTTCCAGAGTACTAGAATTACCCAGTGATTCAGATGAGTCACTTTTTTTCCTGAAAGTACTCTTTATGAACTGGCTCGAACTATGCAAACATGGGTGGTCGTAGAATCCCAGACTGTTCGATCCTGGGTCTGGGTTTGCAGTTCCTGAACCTGTCAAGCTAAGTCGACTGCATGCTACCAGACAGGGACACACTGAATGCCCAGATAAACATGAGGTTTGTTCAGACAGAATAACTGATTTCTTCTACTCTTTTCAAACTTCAAAATAAAGATACTTAGAATTCTGGTCCAAGAAGGTAACATAGGAGGCCCTTGAATTCACCTTCTCTCTGGACACAGTGAGTCTCTCGCTACATAAGAAACAATTACTTCTGGAAAAAAATCCAGAAACTACTTAGCAACTCCTACATTGGGCAAATGAAAAAATACCAACATCAGGATCAGTAGAAAAGACCAAGACACACCATGTCCATAAACCCCACCCCTAGCACAGCAACAATCGAAAGTGAACTCACAACTCCAGCTACTTCTGAGCAGAGAACGCTTTAGGTCCAGTGCCTAGTAACCCAACTTTCAAGACTTCTATGTGAAGAAGGGGCCCCCAAAACATTTAGTGCTGAAAGCCAACAAGGCTTGTGTCCATGAGACCTTAAAGACTATAGTGAACGAAGTAACACATTCAGAAATATATTTTTAAATTAAATGTAATGAGGTGATATTGGTTAGTAAGATTATATAGGTTCCAAGTATATAATTCTATAATATACAATTTGTATATGGCATTGTGTGCCTATTACTCCAAATCAAATCTTCTATCACCACCCACACCGACCTTCCCTCCGGCAATCACCATACTGTTGTCTATGAGTTTTTCTTTGTTCTCTTATTTGTTCATTTGTTGCTTTCAGTTTTATATCCCACATGAGTGAAATCACATGGTTCTTCACTTTTTCTGCCTGACTTTTTTCACTTAGCATGATATTCTCAGGAGTCATCTATGTTGTCACAAATGGCAGTGTTCCATCTTTTTTATGACTGAGTAATATTCCATTGTGTGTGTGTGTGTGTGTGTGTGTGTGTGTACCACATCTATTTCATCCAATCATCTATCGAGGACACTTCTGTTGTTTCCATCTTTGTAACAGGCTCACAATAGCTCATAACAGCTTTGGCTATTTCTCCAGGGCCCAGCCTAGGAGGAGCAGACAGAAACACTCGTCTCTCAGCCTTCCCATGAAAGATGTCTTTGTCCATACACACAAAGCTGTTGCCTCAGGCTTGGTATTCTAATTTAGCAAACCACTAGAAGCTGATTGTGTTCCTCCCCTGCAACTGGGGAGGCAGGAGGTGGTTGTCTCCACACGGTCCCTCTCATCGCCTCCAAACTACCTGTCTCTCCCTGGCAGGGTTTCTGGATGCATCTGCAGTACTGATTTCTGTGGCTGCCAGTCCCCAGGGAACATACCAGTTTACTGCCTGGCTTGGTGGCTAGAGGGCTTGTGCGGGTCACACAGGACTTCAGCAAACAAAGAAACAATTCTTAATGAGTAATTCCTCCAGGGTTCAGCACAGAGAGAGAAAACAGAAACATGCATTTTGTAGTTACAACTTCTTTGGAAGTGTATTCAATTTTATATGTTGTAATGAAAGTATAGTATGACAATTTATATTTGGTATTAAATATATTATAGTTTATATTTAATTGTAATAAATCATTCAATCTATGATTTTAGGCATCTGTAATTTTCAAGAAATCATGTTATCTTAGTGGAATTTACCCTGGAAAACTTTTCTGATGGACAATTTTTTGTGTTTATATAATTCTAATTAAAATGTTTTGGTTTTAGCAACACAAATAAAAACATGTTAAAAAGTAACAAAGTCAAAAATCTATCAGATCAAAGCATCAGTGTTAAAATGTTCCTATATTTTCTATATAATTTCCATTTATTTTAGGTTATCATTAAATTACAAGAAAATTCGGTGATAATGTGGCAACACATATTTCTCTGTGTTAAAAGAATCCTCTTATACTGATCTCACAGGGCACAGGTATAATTGCTATTGAGCTACAAGAAGAAATATATCGATATTTAAATATTATTCCAATACAAATATAAATGTTCTTATATAAATACAAAATCTTTGTGTGTGCATGGGTATATTATGGTTTAAAAATTGTTTTTTATAAATAATTCTATAACAAAATTTTCTGTTTTTCATTTTAAATACAAAAAAGGAGTGATTGCATAAATGCTAAATAACAACTTCTTAAAAAATTTTAGTCAAGGTCTCGCCCTAAATCACAACAGTAGCTCATCTTCTTAAGAACTGCAAGACCCTGTTTGAAGTAACGGGTTGTGAAATAATAACCAATGTGTTTGCAACATTAAATAGCATTTACATTTTATAGCTTTTTCTAATTCTGAATGATTTCTAAGACATTAGTTAAAATAAAATGAGCTGGGTCAGTGAATATTACATAAGTAATTTAGAATAAATTAAAATCTATAATAAATTCAACACCTGCTTCTGTACACAGTAAGATACATCACAATGGTTTATACTCTCTTTATGTCTTATTATGAAATAAAGTTCTATTTCACTGAGAAAATAGCTTGAAATTGTAAGTATTTTCAAATTACATTTTATGTGTAAGATAATTAAGAATGAAAAAAACTTTCTCCTATATCTGCTATTGCCCTCATGTTAAAAGTGTTCTTTAATTTTTTTATAATATTATACATACGAGTAATCTGATTAAAAACATCATTAATTTTCAACCCTCAACCATGGAATAAATATTGGGCAAGAAATTGTATATAATATGAAAATAATGAATTAATTACATGAACAAATGATGCCACTGAAAATAATATTAATTTTCCATTTTCAAATTCCAAAATTCTACTATTTTCAACTACATAGGTGTTAGCGAAGACATTTGATAAAAATAAAATGAATAGAATTGACTGCTCAAACTACAGTTCAGCTGAAAACTGGCTATCATAAAAATAATATTTAAATTCTTTCATCTGTAGCAGTACGCATTGCCAGAACTTGAGTACGTTATTGTGTGGGGAAATTTACAGGTGAAATAAGAAATTCCTTAGTGAACAGAGTAGAAGCCTTACCTCGATGAAGGGCATCAGCCATGGGAAGAGTACTTGCAACAATATAACGTTTTCTAAAAAATCTATTTTGCACTTAAAACTAAAGTATTAACTACATTCTGTAAAAAAAAAATAAGGATACTTTGTAAAACCCAAAGGCGAGATAACCAAGTTGTTTCAGTCTGGACTGTCATAGTACCTAACCCACTCCCTGCACATGCAAATATCTGAACTATAGTCTGAATTACCTTCCAGGTCGTACAAATTTAGTGTAGAAGATTGAAAGGCTTTTCTTATGAGGAGGAGGTGTGTGTACTTTCTAAATCTATAGGCACACAGACATACATGAATATACATAAACTCATCTGCTCACTCAGAAATGCTAGAAATCTGTTCTTAAACCCATTTTTTAAATATCAGAATACATTCTGCAGTAATAGTCATCATAATTCTCTCTTAATGTTAGGCACATTTTTACTTTATACGACGCTCTATGAGTGAATTTCAAGAATGAAAAAAGATAAATCATACTAGGTAACCCTTCACACAAAATTAAAATGTATCTGTCCATTGGAAATAGAAAATACTTTTCTTAATTGTATATTGCACATATTCTCCTCCAAAGAACTTTGAAACTATACTCAGAAGCTAAAATACTTAAATTCACGGTTATATTTTGATTCATGCTGAAAAATCAATTACTTGCCCTTGACAGAACCTTTTATTGTATCCAAGTGAATTTAGCCACTGGATAGAGACTGAAAATTTTAAGTCATAGGCAGCTTTAATCTTGTAAGGGCGTCATTCCAAAATGTGTGAGCTAATTTGAAAAGGTCGTATCTGCTATAATTAAAGCTATTATTTGGATCTCTTTAGAATGGAAGTTGCCAAATTTGATGTTGAATGCCCAAAGAGTACCGTATTCAGAAATGTATTATTTCCTCACCAATGTGACATGATTATGTGGACTTATTCAATGAGTTATTATGTTGTTGTTTTAGAAAATGGAATATTTCAAATCACATAAGAACATTATGGTAGAGCTGTACATTTTATATTACAAGCAACCAACTAATACTTAATTTTGTGGTATTAAAGAACAAAATAATCATTTTAATATGATGCAAATGCAAAAACTTTTATTTTTATTTCATGTACATATCAGTGTCTAAGCATTACCACTTTATATAAATGGTATGTTTTCTAATTGATAGTAAAAAATGTGGATCTAGTGGCAGAGGACAATTAAAATAACTGTTAAGTAAATGTAAAAGTAATAAAACTGAAAAAATAATATAAACAATGTCAGCATTGTTAATAATTTTTATGAAGAAATTCCCTTCTATTGTTATTTAAGCTAACATCTCTATAAATGGTTCATGTTAAATGACAGTTAATTGTTTTTAAAATAGAAAATAATACATTTAATTGAAAATATAATAAATAGAATTTTCATTGATGGCTCAAATTAAAGCTAACATTTAACTTATTTCACATATTCTTTGGTTGGTTTCTATTCACAATAAAACTTTGACTTTGTGCTGGAATTTGTTGGAACTAAAATAAAACCAAAATCCCTATCCCAGCTTTCTAGTATGTTATAATCATGATATTGAATCCAATGGATAAAATAATCAGAAATAATTCCAGGTTAGGAAGTACATGACAATGTCCCATGTGGGTGACACATATACATCAAACATATTAATTTAAATGGCATATGAATAATTTATTTTTAAATTAAAAAATCAGTATCTTAAATTAATAATTAAAACAAAGCCCACAGATATCAAACCTTTCTGTCTTTTAAGAGCAGTTCTCCTTATCTGTGGCTAATCAGAGTTGAATAAGAACAATACGCTTCCATTTCTTGTATATTTTCTATATCCTAAACTTCAACAAGTATCACTCTGAACACTAATGCACCGATTCTTACAACAACTCAGTGAGGCAGTGACTAATAATCCCACTTTCAGATGGCAGGGTGGAGCTGTAACGAGGGAAGTCACTTGCCAGAGTCTTACACAGCTCAATGGCTAAGCAAGAAGCAGAACTCAGCCTTGTTTGACTCCTATAATCAGAGTTTGGGCATCGTGCCTCACTGTCTTGAAGAATCCATCCCCAAGCTCCTCTATGCACTTCCAAAAAGGCAGAAACTCGTAGTTCTTTAACAAACTATTATTTTCCCCTAATTGTACTTTTCAAAAACTATCTATAAACAGACTGTGACCCTCCTACCTAAGACCCCTCGTCTATTTTGTTCCCAGGACAATTGTTCTTCCTCGACTTCGTAAGCTGGGTATATTCAGTTTATTCTACTTTTTATAATATGTTCTTCTTCTTAAGTTCACTTGCATTTCTTTTCTTTTCTGTAAATAACTTGCACTAATAATTATAAACTTATTAATATTTAACTTCATAAAATATCTCTATAAAATTACATGAATTTCTACTGACAGACTACTTTTGCATGTCATTAATAAGAGGAAGTCCTAACCTACAGGCAAAACCTTTAAAATAAACTTTGTGATACTGGAGCACTTTGGTTTTAAGCTTTAGATTTTGAGTTCATTAATGAATGTTAATATCCTTTATTGACATTTACTACCAGCATTTCTATGCTTTTTATCTGTGAGTTGTTTTACATACTAGTGATTTTATTACCCTATTAGTATTCTAAATTGACTTTGGATAGTAGAAATGACACAACCATCTTATTTTTATTAGATACCTCCTCATAGTAGTTTTACAATATTTTATTCTCCTTCAGTAGCTTATCATCTACTAAATCTGTCTAATACAATATCTTTTAAAAATTTAACTTAAAAATACTTTATTAAATCCAATTCAGCAATAAATAAAAATAATTATGTATCATGAGCAAGTCTATTGTGTCCCAAAAATGCAAGTTTAGCTTAACTTCCAAAAAGTCATTGTAATTTACATTAGCAGATTAAAAAATAAAACCATAGATATTCTCAGTAGATTCAGAGAAAGCATCTGACGAAATCCAACATCCATTCATGATAAAATGAACAGCAAGCTAGTAGTACTAAAGGAACTTCCTGAAGGGGACAAAGAACATCTACAAAAAGTCCACAAATGATGTCATAATTAACAGTGAAAGGTTTCATGCTTTTCCCCTCAGGTGGGGAATGAGGGGAGAATGTCTACTCTCACCACTTTACTCCACATTGTACTTAAGACCCACGACAGTGCCATAAGATTGGAAAATATCAAGTAAAATTGTCTATATTTGCAGATGTTTACCTATTAAAACAATATCTAATAAAAACTTCTGTGTAGCTAAACCTACTCTGGTTTAATAACCATAAAAACATTAGGCCTAAATTTTCTAAATTTTTAAACATATAAGCAATTTTGTGAACTGCTTTAATTTTCATCACAATGCACAACATTTTAGACTATCTTATGTTTAAAACTTAAAACAGAAGGAAATATGGAAAATATACAATGAAACACCATACCTCTTCTTTAGCTACTGAAATATGTCCAGCTAATAAGGCTGCATATCACCATGAATTTAGCATCATTTCTTTACTCTGAAATGTGTAGCTCTTAATATATGGTTAATACTTTTTCCTTTTTGTTTTATTCCTGGAATTTTTCAGATTTCAAGGAACTCACTCAGAGTTGTTCATAAAAGGTTAGGGGGTGAGTTGAGGACATTCACTGTAAGAATATATGAATAAAAATAATTGGCACGGAACTGATGAAAATGAGGGTGGACAACCCCGGATGTTGGTGAGGATGTGGAAAAGAAATCCTCATCCTTTGCTGGTGGGAATGCAAAACGGTACAGCCACTTTCGAAAGACAGTTTGGTAGTTTCTTACAAAGTAAACATAATTTTACCATACATCCCAGCAATTGTGCTCCTTGGTACTTACCCAAAGGAGCTGAGTACTTAACATTCACACAAAACCCGCACACGATTTTACAGCAGCTTTACTCATAATTGCCAAACCTTGGAGACAACCAAGATGCTCTTCAGTAGGTGAGTGGGTAGCTAAACTATGGCACCTCCAAACTGTGGAATATATTATGTGCTAAAAGGAAACGGACATCAATCCATAAAAAGACAGAGGAAATTTAAAAGCATATTACTTTTAGTAAAAGAAGACAATCTGAAAAGGCTCAACACTGTATGTGGTAGTATTGCAACTATCTGACATCTAGAAGAGGCCCAAGTGTGGAGACAGGGAAAAAATTTGTTCTTGCCAGTGGTTGGGGAAGAGGAAGGGATAAATACACAGAGCAGAAAGGATTTTTAGGTCAGTGAAACTCTTCTGTATGATGGTGTAATGGTGGGTACAGGTCACATATTTGTCCAAATCTAAAGATATATAACCCTACTGTAAACTATAGATTTTGGGTGATAATGATAAGTCACTGTAGGTTCACGGATTATAACAAAGGTACCACCCTGGTGCGGGATGTTGATAGAGAGGAGGCTGGGCATGAATGGAGACGAGATACTCAGAACTCTCTGTAGTTCCACTTAATTCGGCTGTGAACATCAAGCTGCTCTAACATATGAAGTTTATTAAAAAATAATAGGCCAAGAATTACAGTATTATATATTCAGGTCTCCAAGATTAGAAATGAAGATATAGTCTTAACCCAAGAAAAAAAGGAGTTCTTAAATCTTCCCTTTAGCATCCCAGCTAGAAATATATTCATCTATTCTCTTGGTCTATTTCTTTAAAACACTTGCTTCTTTTGCTACTATAATGCATCATCTTCACCCTCTTGTCAATTTTATACTTTCTTTAATAATTTGCTTCTGCTTAAAGAAGACGGTCAGTAAAAAGCACCTTGAGAAAAAGAAGTAAAAAAAAAAAGTACTTGTCTTTACCCTGTGCTTTAGTCTAAGTGCTACAATACAGATTATAAATTCTGTCTTGGGAAATCTCTTTGATTTTTATTTTTAGTAGCTGATCTTCATGAATGTATTTGAGCAAATTATGTATCACTGACACTTAAGTTTTGACTAATAAAGAATTGAATTTTCAAAATATGTCAAAAGGCTGGATATTGTAAATCCTTTATCATCACATAATGATACAACTCTAGCCATTACTTACTTAGGAACTGCTCAGTAAATCTAAGGCAATTTGCATATAAATAGTCACGAGTGAGTATGACTCATCATTAATGTTTATAATAATTTCAATCATTTACAGTTGAGAATGAAAACAAAACTAGACATATCCTTACTTTAATAGACAAAAATAGAATTAACTGAGATCAAGAAAACCAGAACCACATAACCCCAATGGCTTATAATATTAATTGAATGCTTTGTCATCAACATTTTCCTATTTTATATTGATGTATTTTCAAGAATTATCATGTAAATTTATATTTAAAAATATTAATTAAAAAAATCTTTTTATTTATTGATTTTGAGAAGGGAGAGAAAAAACATTGATTTGTTGTTTCACTATTTATACATTCATTGGTTGATTCTTATATGTGCCATGGCCAGTGATTGAACCCACAACCTTGGCATATCAGGACAATGTTCTAACCAACTGAGCTACTCAGGCAGGGTTTTTTAAAGTTTTTTTAGTATAAACTCTTTTTTTATTGATTTTTTTGAGAGAGAGACAGAGAGAGGGAGAGGGAGAGGGAGAAAGAGACATCGATTTGCTGTTTCACTTGTGTGTGCATTCAGCGGTTGGTTCTTGTATGTGCCCGGACCGTGCCATGACCGGGGATGGAATCTGCAGCCTTGGTGTATCAGGACAACACTCTTACCTCACTGAGCGACCCAGTTATACAATATCTAATAACTGGGATGGTACGCCTGAAATTAATATTATACTGTATGTCAACTATAATTGAAAAATAAAAAAAATTTTTAAAGGAAACAATTAAATTTAAGATCAGCATATACTTAGAACATACATGTATTCTTCATATTCAACGTGTACAAAGACCTAACTAGTTGCATTATTTAGATTTAATTATTTGAGCATTAGCTTTTTCCCTTCTGATTCTATGGCCATATGCTGAAGGGCAAGTAAGACACACCTGGGGAAAACCCACACCTAACTCATTTCAGCACACCTGCTTGGCCCTTTCTACTTATGTGCCCTATATTCCTGCTGACTACAATTTTGCTAATCCTCTGACCTCATAAAGACTGCCAGGGGCTGGCTTGCGTGAGCAGCATGAAATCAAATGTGCCATATTGTTCAGCATCTGTTCCTAACTCTCCATGAAGTTTTCTTTGCAAATAGCACAGGCCTGTCAGCTTCAATCAGCTCGGTGGAGAACTTCACTAATATGCATTAGCCTTCACCCAGTATTGCTCTTTACACGATCAGACCCACACATGAGGCCCCTGAGTACACAATGGAGAGGTTTAATGTTAATAGGCCTATGTTACAAAAAGAGAAATCTCCTAGCTTTTGCTCTAATATTTCTATGTGTTTTATGAGATCTTAATATTAAATATATCTACTGGGACAAATAGCACGCTTTTATCAACTATTGGATGTCTGTCTTTTTTCTTGAAATGCTTCTCTGTGCCATATTGTTCACATGCTTCAATAAACACTTTTGACTTCAACTCCTGGGGCATTCTGTTCATCTCATCTTCACTGCAGATGATAATAAAATGTAAACATATTAGTGCCCATTTGTGGAAACACATTTCCAAAATCACTAGTGAACTTTGAAATTGGATCTATGGGTTTCCTATCAGGAATGGTAATTAAAGAAAAATTATTTTATCAATTACAAATGCAGAAATGCTGCATAATAGGCAATGCATGATTTTAGGCTTTCTACACAAAAATACTTTAAATATTTAAGCATTTTCAATCTGTCAAAGGCTCAACTGAAAGGTACTAAAAAATCTCCACATTCTCCAGCATGCAAAAACATTCATTTGCATATTGTGCTATTATAATTATTTGAAGTCATAATAATTACCTGCCTTTTCTTAAGATATCTAAGAAAAAGTTAATTGTGAACATAAAATATTTCATTGACCTCAAAACATAATGATGCCTTTTCTTCTTCAGCGACCCTCCAAATATACGTAATCTAAGATGTGTTATTTGTTTATAAAAATGACCTGTTCACAGATCATTCAACACATGAATGATGGCACTATTACTTCTAATACAAAGATTTATTTATTCCTTCTTTTGGTAAAGGAGAATCATCTGACTCTGACCATACTTTTGTTTACTTATTAACAATTTAAGTTGAATTGATCAAATATCTTCTGAGCATCTTGGCCTTAAAATTTACATTTTAGGGCAATCTTAAATATCTGGCACTTAGGAGATATCATTCAATGTATCAAGTACAGAAGTCCTCTTGTGAATTCTTTGAAGGGACAATGAGATTGACATTCAAATATAATACTGTATGCTTCAGTATTGAATATTTAATAATAAAAATGAGTCATCAAAAATAGTTAAACTACTTTAAAACTGTATAGAGTAAAATATTTTTTTATCAAGAATGATTTTTATATTATCTGAGCGGTAACAACATTATTAAGAAATTCACTTATATAGAAAAATTCACTTCTTGACCATAAAGAATAAGTGAAGTTCTACTCTATGTGTACAGATGGGACATGGATTCCACAGTAGTTGACAGTCCGAAGTCTCCCAAGAGTGAATACAAGAACCCCGAGACCACCCTAGAGTTATTGAGAGGATACAAAGAACAGTCACAAGATAATGAGAAGGAATCTAATGAATGTCAATTAGTAATTTGCCTCTCTTTTTCTTCTATTCCCAATCCCAACTGTCTCCTTCCCTACTAGTTTATTCCCTCTCCTACTCATACACTAATCATATCCAACACTTCTAAGCACTATAACTTGTAGCTATTAGATTATAATTTTATTAATGCATTTAATATTGTTATACATGAAATGGCTAAAGGTTCAATAACCTTACAAGGTATTTTGATCAGTAAAGAAAACTTACTAGTCCTTTGGAAACCAGCTTTAATAAAATTGATATTGCAATCAAAATTCAGGTATAAAGCTTGATTTAAAATAATTTTATCACACAATAATCAAATATAAGAGCAATTAATAGCTTCAATAGAAAATATCTTTCCTCTAGCAAACAGTATATGTTACAAATCTTGCCAAATAATTGTTTTAGTTAATATTTAAAGGACATATTAGAAATCTTGTTGAAATACCTGAATGTCGTTTTCTAGGAACCGTGGGGGTCCAGATATACCTGTGTGGCAGGATGTAGCATTAAAAACTGCAGAGGTGTCCATACCGTAGAGAAGAAAATTATTTGTGCCCTAGAATCTGAAAAAAAACTAAGGTTTCCTTTGCAAGAATACATTTACTTTTAGGCAGCACGAGGTTGCTAGAGTAAACCTTTTAAGTTAAGCTAACTGGAGTATTAACAGTCTTTAGTAGATAGTTTAGCAGAAACGGACACTTGCAGAAAAATCACCTGTTGCCTCCATAATAATGCTAAATGCTACCTCTTTGGGTGAATGAGACAGACAAGGCATTGGCTCAGGATTTTCATTTGTGCCATTTTGTCAGAAGAATCTGAGATAAGAGGAGAACTAACAGCTGTTTAACTTCATGAGATCAAGTGGAAAAGCATCCCCTTCTCATAGGAAATGGTAGTGTAGAAAAACATAAGAGGAAACGATCTATGAGCTGACTTATGGTGCAAATTTCTTCTGCACATGTCTCCATGTGTGTCTGAATCCATGAGCACTGAGGCAGCATGCTGAATAGAGTAGTCAGACAAACATGAGCTCAGCCATACAGGCCCAAATACATGCTGGGACCTGGCCGCTCAGCTGGAGACTGCAGTGCACATGTTGAGACCAGAGAAGTCTTAAAGTGCCAGGAAGTTGAACTTGTGAGGTAGCAGAAATTATGAGGGAGCAGAGAAAGTTTGTTGGTACAGGAGGGAGAACGAAGCAGGTACACAGAGCAAAGAAAGGGTAATCAGATGCCCATGAAAAAGATGGGAGAGAACCTGGTTACCAGAACCATTTCATTCCTGACTGCCTAATGAAATTTTAACATTTGAGATGGGCTGAGTGACCTTCCTCATACTTAAAGTTCTTAAGGTGAACCACCATACATTCCATTTTTAGAATTGGCATCTTACCTTATCTGCCTTCTTTCCTTTGTTCTTTCATCAAATCAATAACCAAATAGTTATTATCTAATGCATGAGGGCCACTTTGCAGCGATGGGGAAAGTGATGCAGAAGTTGTATTTCTGAGGCACTCCCCCTTCTAGTACAGGAAGTTGGTAAGCAAGGTGCTAATGACCACACCCAGGGGAGTGGTAGCCCTGATGTAAAATTGACCAGTTGCACAGGTGGGAGGGAAAAGCATGTGAAGAGTCTATGCATGCAGTTCTGCCATCTTCAAACACGAGTATAAACTCACTGAAAGAAAGTACAACTTTTATGTCTTTTCCGATGTCCAGTGTGTATCACAGAGTATTGAATAGGATAGGCTGATATTACTGAGAGCCATTGCATTTTTGAAATGTTTTCTCAGGTCATCTATCACTGAATCCTCTTATGAATAAACACAGGGAAGGGATAAAGGTTCTATGATCATACTCTTAGTTAGTTTACACTTAAAGTTAAATCAATAAAGTAAGACTATTTCTTCAGTGAGGTCTTTGTGACCGTTGAGTTTAACTCAGCAACATTCTGTGATTGAGTTAGAGTTCAACGTCTAAACTTCACTCGGTAATTTGTGGCTGACCTGAGGCATATTCCTGGTCACTAATTGTGCTGTTGGTCACTGTACACTGAAATATCTGATTCACCCGAAGGAGTATAAATGAGTTTGTTTAGGCCTTAAGTGACATTATTAAAATAAAATATTATTTAAATTTGATTACTTAAGATTTTATTATGACACAGTCCAATGTTCTGTGTGAACAAATGGAAAAAATAATGCTTTAAAATTTTTTAATTTTGAGCAAACTCTGTAAGCTGGACAAAGTTTAATATATTTTAATGAGTAAGAAAGAAATCTTTTTTCTTTCTTCAAAAAAACTACGTAATTGAGTTAGCATGTACCTCATAATAATTTTAGTAACATCAATGCAGTGGCTCATAATAAAAAAAAACACATCTGGTGGAAAAATAAATCATGGTTATCACTTGATTAGCAATGACATGTTTATTATATTCTCTCTCTGGAAATTAAAATTATTCCATCTATCAAAAATATTACTTAAACATGAAAAAAAGAAATCTTACTATAACTAGTATTGTTTCGCATTGTTAAGGAATAATCACTTTACTGAAAAAAGAAATACAGTTTATTAAAATTATATAACAATAATTTTCACTTCTCTCATTAGATCATTTAGTGTTTTCAGGCTTGCTCCAAATTACTGTAAGAAGGGACCACAGTGACAATGGATAACAGCATACTTCTTGGGACATTTAGGGGATGGTCTGAGAACATAAAAAAATTAATGTGACAGATTAGATGGCAATGCAATGGTCTAGGGGAGAGGAATATTCATGAACTAAAACTGACCAGTGAGATGGTTATGAAAATCTTATTGTTGCGGGGAGCTGTGTGACAGACACATGGGGATTTTGTGTTGTTTTACACATTCTTGGAAGTCTTAAACTATTTCAAAATAAAAACTACCATTAGCATAGTGAGTAAACAGTAAAGTAAAATGGAATAATTTTCATATATTTTAGTTAAAAATTAACAAAACTGATGAAATACAGTTAAACTTCAGTATTTTCTTATTATCTTAAATATAAGTAGTAAGGGCACCAACTCGTCACATGTATCAATAAGAAAATATGCCCGTGCATTAAGTATAAATATTATTAAATATTGCTCAAACCTGCTATAAAGCCAAAAAATGATCTAAAATAATATTTATGAAGAATCCTTCTGTATCACAGTGTAAACAAAGAAGATATGAAAATCAAATACTGTTTAAACTTGATCTACACGTGAGGGCCTGCTATTTGAAGACAAGGTCTGTACCTAATTCTCCACGATCCCCTTTGAGCACAATTGCTAGCCTGGCACATGACAGTCACGAAATAAACTGTTTGAATAAGAGAAATGAAAATCTCTCGAAGATTTAAATTGATGATTTATTTTCCTTTGGGTAAAATACTGTTCTGAGAAATAAAGACATTTAAGCATCTTTTCTTTGACCCTAGTATGTGTTCAAACCATTGTGTGTGTGCAGAATATAATAAAGGGCATTTTAACAAAGCAAGACCATTTGATATTTTTCTCCTCCAATTTTAATACCATTATGGCTTAATGTAAAGATACAAACTCCATGAGAAAAATAGGAGCAGTCTTTTTGACTGTCCCCCAGTCTCCATTCTTGACCAGAGAAGAGAAGTGACTCTTATAAAGCATTTCAGTTTTTGGGAAGCTACAAAAAATTATTATGTACGACATAGCCAAAATCCTGTAAATCAAAATTCAAAATATCCTTACTCAACTGTGAAGGTATGCACTGGTCTTCCTACACAACAGGAGCATTGATTGGACAATGGTTGAAAATTGTATATGTGCCTGTTCATTGGGTATCAGTAACTACAGTTTAATAAAACTTATTGGGGATATGTGATTTGCCAAGCACTGGGAAAAAGCATTTCAATTAATATTTCATTTAGAATTCACAATAATTCTATTAAGTAGGAGATAAGTGGGACTCAGAGAGGTTAAGTAACCTGCCTACATTTATTTGTACTTGGCTGTCAAAACAAAATTTGAACTCAGGTCTGTTTCTTACATGTTGACACTCTCAAACAGCTATGTGATTCTCTTTTCTCCACAGTCTCGCCAGCACTTGCTGTTGCTTGATTTGGTTATGAGGGCCATTCTGGCAGGTGTGAAGTGGTATCTCATTGTGGTTTTAATTTGCATCTCTCTGATGGCTAGTGATGCTGAGCATCCTTTCATATGTCTCTGGGCCCTCTGTATGTCCTCCTTAGAGAGGTGTCTGTTCTGGTCTTTACCCATTTTTTAATTGGATTGTTTGTCTTCCTGGTGTGGAGTCATATGAGTTCTTTATATATATCAGCAAATATATTTTCCCATACAGTTGGTTACCTTTTCTTTTAGCTGATGTTTTCTTTTGCCATGCAGAAGCTTTTTAATTGGATGAAGTCCCATTTGTTTATTCTTTCCATTATGTCCTTTGCTCTAGGAAACATAATGGTGAAAATATTGCTGCATGGAATATCTGAAATTTTCCTATTTTCTCCTCTAGAACTTTTATGATGTTGTGACTTATATTTAAGTCTTTTATCCATCTTGAGTTTCCACTGCTGGGATTATACCCTAAGAATCTGGAAACACCAATTCAAAAGAACCTATGTACCCCAATGTTCATAGCAGCACTATTTACAATAGCCAAGTGTAGGAAATAGCCTAAGTGCCCATCAGTAGATGAGTGAATCAAAAAACTATGGTACGCTTACACAATGGAATTCTATGCAGCAGAAAGAAAGAAAGAGCTCCTACCCTTTGCAACAGCATGGATGGAATTGGAGAACATTATGCTAAGTGAAATAAGTCAGGTGGTAAAAGAAATACCAGATGATAAAAACAAACAAGCAAGCAAAATAGAACCAAACATGTGGAAATAAAGAACAGACTGACAGTGACCAGAGGGGAGGGTAGAGGGGGATAATGGAGGGAAGAAGGGGAAGGGTCACCAAGGAACATGTATGAAGGATCCATGGACAAGGATGATGGGGGGGGTGGAGGATTGAAAGTGGCAGATGGGGGTGGGTAGGGCAGGGGAGAGTGATGGGGGGCAAATGGGGACAACTGTAGTTGAACAAACAAAAAATAATATTAAAAATAAAAATATAACAGCTATTTGACAAAGCACTTGGAAATAGAGACTTCCTTAAAGATACCCTGGCCAAACTACTGTGTCAGAAAAAGCAAAAGTGTTCAGATTCATCATTTAAACATCATGAGTATGTCTAGGATTTGAAACAATCATTTTATGTCTCTATTTTAGTACTGTTGGTAATTGTACACCTTTAGAAATGATTTTCAGGGTTGTTTGGTTTTTTGAATCAAGATGAAGGTAGAAATGGGGCTGCATTTTATGAGCGTTACTTTATCTCCAGTCTAACTCCAAGACGACGACTCTAAATGACAAATTTAAATCACTAACTTCTAGGTTTCTTTGACATAGGATCTAATGATATTTCTTTAACTAAAGGTTGCGCACAATACCAGTGAAATATGAAGTAATTGCAATCATTAACATAAGCCTAAAGTGATGGCTTCATGATATGTCAGCTTGGTTAAGCTGAAATATATTTTTCATAATTCTCTTTCAATATGATTCTGGTTAGGGTAGGCTAGAGGAATATACTCTGAAATGGTTGGAAAAAACGGGGCAGTGGCCATTTATCTCAGTTATTCAATCAAACACTAACCTAGGGGCTTCCGTTGTAATTAGACTCTCTAAACATTCGGTTTAAGGAAATCAAAAGGAAGATTTTCCTTAGTGTGCATGACTTAACCAGTTAAAAGTCCTGTAGAAGAGGGCTTATCCATTCCCTGAGGTAAGAGACTTCACACACACATATGTATATAATGACAAATAGGTGTGTTATACATAATTGCTGTCTCTTCCCCAGGGTTTTCTAAAAACTTTTAGACAGGTGTGGTTGCGTCTTCATTCTATGTCTTCTAACCTATGGTCTCTTTCTGTCCTCCAGGCTGAGTGCTTCCTGGTATCAGTACTAATTGCAGAGTCTTTGGTACACCCACTGCAATTTCTATACGCTTTTATTTTAAAGATTTTATTTATGTATTTTTAGAGAGGGGAAGGGAGGGAGAAAGAGGAGAGAAACATTAATGTGTGGTTGCCTCTCGAGTGCCCCCTACTGGGGACCTGGCCTGCAACCCAGGCATGTGTCCTAACTGGGAATTGAACCAGCCACCCTTTGGTTCTCAGGTGCGCAGCACTCAATCTACTGAGCCACACCAGCAAGGGCCCATTGCGATTTCTAATGTTCAATATTGTAGTTGCAGAGATATTTAGGCTTAATTACCCAGATTTCTTTGGCTACATCTCTATAGCTTTTCCTATCTATTTTTTATTTGCTGTGTTTAAAAGTGGGCATTTGCAAATGTCTTTAATTCACAATGTCTTCTGCAAAATTTCATGATCTTGTGAAAATCTTCCATACAGGTTGTTGGACAGATCTCACTGGATTTAGGTGGAGTATGTAGATAGTTTCAGCTCAGAGGTTGTAAAGATTCTTTGTCTCTTAATAATTTCTCTAAGACTCTTCCTTGTTTCATTTTTAGTTAATGGCCTAATTTCTAAGCTCTGCATTTTGTAAAAAAATGTGGCATTCTG
Source organism: Desmodus rotundus (assembly GCF_022682495.2). Classification (NCBI taxonomy): domain Eukaryota; kingdom Metazoa; phylum Chordata; class Mammalia; order Chiroptera; family Phyllostomidae; genus Desmodus; species Desmodus rotundus. The sequence continues at coordinate 13,931,023 of NC_071399.1, read as the reverse complement.
AGGCTTTGCTCATTTCTTATTTGCTCATGAATTAAACAACAGACATTTGGAGAAAAGGAAGAATTAAATGGAAAAACTAAGAGTATGCACAGGAGACCCTGTCTTCTTTCCTTCTTTCAATCAATAAACATTCGAGCTTCTACTAATAATCACTCTAAATAAAACCATTTTAGGCAATAGCAATTCAAATCTACTCTCATAGATTATTAAAATAAATGTGTTTTGTTTTATACACTTGATCAAGAAGAGAACATTTATTTACATTAAAAAGGGAATGAAAGCCATGTAATCATGGAGCAAAAAGATGTACCAACACCCACAAAAATAGACAGTACAATCTTATTCCACTCTAATTATAAGTTAAGGGGTATAAAAACCAATTGGAAACACAGGGATATAATCTTCCTTAATGTTTTTGATTAAAAATATGAAATAATGATTATAGCATTAGATTTTAAATACCATCATAATATGGTTTTTATTTAATTTGTGAATTAAGAATCCAATTTAATCACTAGTCATTCTAAAATCAGAATGTAGTAATATTTTTCTAGTATTTATCATTTTTTTAATGTAATTTATTTAAATGCAAGTTTTTTTAATTAAATTTATTGGAATGACATTGATTAATAAAATAACACATGTGTGCAATGCAGTAGTACATCCTATGTATTTTGTATATGTGTTCACATCCCTGTTCATATCCCCAAGTCTGGTTCCATTATCATTTGCCCTCCCCTTTACCAGAATGCATTAATATTGATTAAACTAAGAAGATAATAACTATAAATTGATTATAGATTTCCTCAGGAGTCTAAGCCAAAGAACACTATGTCAGTAAAAGTAATTTCATTGTAGTGCTATTTTCTAGAAATACAAACAAGCCAAATGTAAGGAAAAAATGAAATCTAATAAATGTACTTCAGAAAATAGCTTTTACGGTAATTTTTCATAATCAGGGAAGTGAGGCTGAGAATAAACAAACTCCTAATATGTGTAACAAAAATCTTTAATCTCAAATACACAGTGAAACTGGAGTGGTCAAAGAAACTAAGCTCTAGTATAATTTTCTAATAAATCCTAAGAAGCAGTAGCTATTTTTTTTGAAATTTCAAAAATATTCTCTCTTTAGGGAATTCTCCCTGAACATAATCATGTATACTGTTTGTCAGCTGACTCAGTCATTCATCCTAAAGGTCAATTCTTTTCGTGAGTTTTCAAAAACTGGTATCATTTATGATTTTATAGAATTACTTCAAAGACCTTTCCAATTAAGATATTAGAATACTTGGGGTCCAATTATTAATCCCAGAGGAAAGTTATTTAGAATTCTGATGAATTATTTAACTAGATATGTCAGAATAATTTTTTAAGATGACTTAGAATCAGATGTTTCAAGAGAAATTAAAAACAGTATGAAATTAGCATAAAAGTAAGTTTAAATAGCATAGTCAAGTTTAGATTAAATCAAGGGGCCCCTTTCAATATAATTTTAAAACAACTTGTATAAGAATAAATCCCTAAGAGATTAAGAAAATGATAGGCCACAGTGTATAGCCCATTACATATTTGCCCAATTTTAGGCACCTAGGAAATGGTCCAAGAAATAGTCAAATTTTAAAATCCCCTACAATCAAGAAAGAAAACAAATAACACATTTTAAAAAGAATATTAAACAGTTTCCAAAGTCTCAGATTATTCAGATCATATGGGAGCAGCATTTTATATTTCAAATGTACAAAGTTCTAAAATTTTATATATTTAAAATAACAATATTTTTTTTTTATTGTTATGCAATTACAGTTGTATGCCTTTTCTCCCCATCCCTCTACCCCACCCCAGGTGAACCCACCTCCCTCCCCCCTCTCCACCCTCCCCCTTGAACAGACACTTCTCCAAGGAAGACATACAGAGGGCCCAGAGACATATGAAAAGATGCTCAGCATCACTAGCCATCAGAGAGATGCAAATTAAAACCACAATGAGGTATCATCTCACACCAGTCAGAATGGCCAACATAAACAAATCCACAAACAAATGTTGGAGAGGATGCGGAGAAAAGGGAACCCTTGTGCACTGTTGGTGGGAATGCAGACTGGTGAGGCCACTGTGGAAAACAATATGGAATTTCCTCAGAAAACTAAAAATGGAACTGCCCTTTGACCCAGTAATTCCGCTGCTGGGATTATACCCTAAGAACACTGAAACACCAATCCAAAAGAATCTGTGCACCCCAATGTTCATAGCAGCACAATTTACAATAGCCAAGTACTGGAAGCAACCGAAGTGCCCATCAGCAAACGAGTGGATCCAAAAACTATGGTATATTTACACAACGGAATTCTACGCAGCAGAGAGAAAGAAGGAGCTTATACCCTTTGCAACAGTATGGATGAAACTGGAGAGCATTATGCTAAGTGAAATAAGCCAGGAAGTGAGGGACAAGTACCATATGATCTCACCTTTAACTGGAACATAAGCAATAGAAGAAAAAAGCAAACAAAATATAACCAGAGACATTGAAGTTAAGAACAATCTAACAATAGCCAGGGCGGGGGTGGGGGGTGGGGGCGGGGATAGTGGGAAGAGGGTATTACAGGAACTACTATAAAGGACACATGGACAAAACAATATTTTCTTATATGTCAATACTTTATGGGTCTTTATAGATGGTTCTGTAAAATATATATATATATATGCAACAATACATTAATAAATTATTTTTCAAATTATTGATATATAGTGGTTAGAAATGTAAACTAATATAAATATTCCTATATATTTGGAATTTTGAAAATCTTAATAAAATACAGCAATATTTTTAAGTTGTTATCATGAACAAATATACTGATCATCCATATTATATGTAATAGTATCTCTATATTTGTTTTATACATATACATATCTACATTAGTATTTATGTTCACTCTTAGGAAGCATATGAACAGTACTCAGAAATTGTTTGCCACTTCATTTCTGGCTAAGGGGGCATTAATACAATTTACATCATTAAAAATGTAGCAAAAGTGCATAAAGCTTAAATAAATAGTTTGCAAGCAAGAAAAATTTTTTTCAGGCCCTTCATGAAGAATTATTGATATTGCAGTTACTATATATGTGCACATCCTCCCAGAGATTTTTTGAAATCAAATTTTTTGCCTTTATCATCAAAGAGGTCTTTATTCTAAACATGCTTCATTGCTAAATTTATATAAATAATAGTAGTAAGTGGCTTTAGAAAGAGGTAACAATTTTTCAGAAAAGGTTAATTAAAAAATATAACAACAAATCCAATTTTTTGCATTTCTTTTTTAAGAATCATAGCACATTAGAGTTACTTTCTTTCATTGGGATGAAGAGTGAATAGCAATGTAGTGACACCAAACTCTTTTAACTGCAGTAAAGTCCTTTGATAGATGAATCCTGATTCCTGCTCCCTTACCCATTTGCTCTAGCCCTTATTACTGCTTGTATTATTATCATTCCTATTTGCATGAAAGGAAACTAAGATTTGAAATGGTTTAGTTTCATGTCAAATATCTTAGAAATGTCAAGACCAGTTAATGAATTGAGGGCATTGACTCCAAAGCTAGTGGTTTTAAAGAGTTGGCAGTACTGCCCAAAGATATTTCTATTCTCCAACATTTACACAGTATCACATTGAACGTATTAACTATCTGAAAGAGGATGGGGTCAATCAGAAACTACTTTGCCCTGCTATGGAAAGGCCCAGAGGTAAATTTGGCAGTACTGATCCATACAGAGGAGTATTAGCCCTGGTCAGTGAATTATTTCAGGTAAATTTGTCCTGATGGTCTTAAAGAGTGAATTCATTTTACTCTCCTAGGTCTGATCCTATGATTATTATATAACTTTTGGAGTATGATTGTATATTTGCCTGCTGGGAGAAACAGCAGTTGATATTGAGTCTCTGGTACCCAAGTCAGTGATATTTCTCATCCGTTAAGAAGCTTGCATTTTAAGTTTAGGCATCAGGGTCACAAGATATTGAATGTGAGTTTAATATTGAGTAGTGGATTCCTCCTAGGTGTGATAACATAATCAGTTTCCTAACCTTACCAGGCTGAAGGCTATAGCTTAGACTAAAGTAAATCCATGACATAACAAATACTATTTTGTGAGATCACCAGGAAGGCATCCAACCATTTTTTCACCCTGGGCTATTGCAATACACACACTCACACACACACACATACACACACACAAGCATCAACTGTACAAAGAGCATAAGTTTTTTTTCCACATACATTTTCTATTGTAGTAATCATCAAAGCCCAGTGCCTCAATGCCTGAGTTTATAAGCAGTGCTAATAATCAAATGTATGTGTGGCAGCAATGTCCATGTATCAAAAGACCTATCCTGCTGCTACTATTGACTTCAATGTCTTTCAAAGCTTTTAAACTCATGACCTTACCATAAAAATGTATAACAATGTGCCTCATTGGGCTGGAAAGATCTGGTTTTCTGCTTAAAAATAGATTTAAATGTAATGTTATTGTTGGATAATTCTACATAATTTGCCAATATGACATACATAAAAGTAATTATAATAACTTCATGTTACTGTTATCAATAAGCAGCTAACAGTGTTCCCCATTATCAGTCTACATTTATTTTGGGAGTAAAAGTTATTAATCACTAAGTATTATATTTAAAATTAGGGACCAGACAGTTTCACAGGAGAATTTTACAAAGCATTTAAGGAAGAGCTAACCACTGTCCCTCATAGATTCAAAAAAAATTCAACAAGATGGATGACTCCCAAACTCTTTTTATGAAGCCAGCATCATTCTAATCCCAAAACCAGATAAAGACATAACAAGAAAGAAAACTTCAGGCCAATATCACTGATGAACATAGACACTAAAATCCTCAACAAAATATTGGCAAACTACATCCACCAATACATTAAAAAGATCATACACCATGACCAAGTGGGATTCATCCCAGGGATGCAACGATGGTACAACATTCGCAAACCAATAAACATAATACATCGCATAAGCAAAACGAAAAACAAAAATCACATGATCATGGCAATAGATGCAGAAAAAGCACTTGATAAGGTACAGCACCCATTTATGATAAAAACACTCAGCAAAGTGGGAACAGCGGGAGCATTCCTCAACATAATAAAGGCCATATATGAGAGACCTACAGCCAACATCATACTCAATGGGCAAAAACTTAGAACTTTCCCACTAAGATCAGGAACAAGACAAGGATGCCCGCTTTCACCACGCGTACTCAACATAGTATTGGAAGTCCTAGCCACAGCAATCAGACAAGAAAAAGAAATAAAAGGCATCCAAATTTGAAAGGAGGAAGCAAAACTGTCATTGTTTGCTGATGACATGATAATGTACATAGAAAATCCTATAGACTCCATCAAAAAACTCCTTGACCTAATAAGTGAATTTGGTTAAACAGTGGGACACAAAGTCAATACTCAGAAATCAAAGGCATTTTTGTACACCAACAATGAAACATCAGAAACAGAAATCAGGAGAAAAATCCCATTTGATATAGGAACAAGAAAAATAAAGTACCTAGGAATAAACCTAACCAGGAGGTAAAAGACCAATACTTAGAAAACTATATAACACTGAAGAAAGAAATTAAGGAAGACACAAACAAATGGAAACATATATCGTGTACATGGATTGGAATAATTAGCATCATCAAAATGTCCATTCAAAGCAATCCCTATTAAAGTACCAATGACATATTTCACAGATATAGAACAAACATTTCAGAAATTTATATGGAACCATAAATGACCCTGAATAGCTGCAGCAATTCTGAGAAACAAGAACAATGTAGGAGGGATCACAATACCTGATATCAAACTGTATTACAAATAAACTGTAATGAAAACAGCCTGGTACTGGCATAAGAACACACACGTAGACCAATGGAACAGAACAGAGAGCCCAGAAATAAACCCAAGTCTCTATGGTCAATTAATATTTGACAAAGGGGGAAGGAGCATAAAATGGAGTAAAAATAGCCTCTTCAACAAATAGTGTTGGGAGAGCTGGACACTAAAAAAAGAAACTTGATCACCAACTTATACCACTCACAAAAGTAAATTCAAGGCAGATAAAAGACTTAAATATAAGTTATGACACCATAAAAGTCCTAGAGGAGAACATAGGCAGGAAAATCTCAGACATTCCATGGAGCAACATCTTCACTGATATGTCCCCTAAAGCAAGGACATAAAGGAAAGAATAAGCAAATGGGACCTCATCAAATTAAAAAGCTTCTGCATGGCTAAAGAAAACAGCACCAAATTACAAAGAGAACCAACCATATGGGAAAATATATTTGTCAATGATACCTTGGACAAGGGTTTGATCTCCAAAATATATAAAGAACTCAAATGACTCCGCTCCAGGAAGACAAAAAAAAAAAACAATGAAAAAATGGGCAAAAGTCTTGATCAGACAATTCTCCAAGGAGGACATACAAAGGGCCCAGAGACATATGAAAAGATGCTCAGCATCACTAGACATCAAAGAGATGCAAATTAAAACCACAATGAGATAGCACTTCACACAGGCCAGAATGGCCATCATAAACAAATCAACAAAACAAGTGTTGGAGAGGATGCAGAGAAAAGGGAACCCTAGTGCACTGTTGGTGGGAATGCAGACTGGTGCAACCACTGTGGAAAACAGTATGGAATTTCCTCAGAAAATGAAAAATGGAACTGCCTTTTGACCCAACAGTTCTACTACTGGGATTATACCCTAAGAGCCCTGAAATACCAATCCAAAAGAACCTATGCACCCCAATGTTCATAGCAGCACCATTTACAATAGCCAAGTGCTAGAAGCAACTTAAGTGCCCAAAAGTAAATGAGTGGATCAAAAATTCATGGTACGTTTACACAATGGAATACTACACAGTATAGAGAAAGAAGGCGCTTATACCCTTTGCAACAGCATAGATGGAACTGGAGAGCATTATCCTAAGTGAAATAAGCCAGATGGTGAGGGACAAATACCATATGATCTCACCTTTAACTGGAACATAATCAACAAAAGAAAAAAGCAAACAAAATATAACCAGAGACATTGAAATTAAGAATAATCTAACAATAATTGGAGGGGAGGGGGGAGGAGAGAATGGGGGGAAAGGTTTTTAGGAACTACATAAAGGAAACATGGACAAAACCAAGGGGAGGGTGGAAGCAAGGAAGGGAGGTGGGTTTGGCTGGGGTGGGTGGGGAGAAAATGCAGACAACTATAATTGAACAATAAAATAATTAAAAAAAAGAAATGGCATATTGATTTTTAAATTGCATGTAGTATACATATTGCCATATGAATAAACCAAACTTAATTATATGCCTTGTTGTTGCAAATATTATAATATACTGTTTTATGAATTACATTTATATGCAATAGAATACACACTTTTTTTGAAAAGTTTGATAGAGTTATGTATATGCCAATAAAGAATCACCACTGTTATATTAAGCAAACCACTCCCCCCCCCAAAATAAAATAAAATTAGCAGAGTAGATTTTCTTAACAAAATAAGAAAACATGTCTCTCAATTTAATTTGTACAGGATCCATTTAAATAACCTTAAGAAGCAGAGGAGAGCACTGGGAGGGGGGTGAAGGGGACAATTGTAACTGAACAACAATAAAAAACAACTAAATAAAGAGAAGTAGAAACATTTAGCAAAGATGCCTTCAATATTTTAGGGCATTTTTATAAAACTTCCTGTATCTAATTCCATTCACCTAGGCCCTGAAGTATTAAATATGTCATAATGAGGAAAAGTTAGGCATATAGATTGCCTATCCAGTTGAATGGCATCATTACTAATTACTTCCTGACTTTGCATTAAATTTGGAACACATGTACATTTGTAGTTTCTTTTATTTATTTTTCCGAATCAACTCTGTGTCTCCTTGTACATATAAAAGCTATCAGCTAGTATTCTGTTGTGTACTGGGCATTTGTCAGGAAGAAGATATGATCTCAACCAGTTACCATATTATATGATATTACACGGTTGAACACAAACAGAGTAACTAAAGCAATCATTGAAAAAAATCAAAAGTTGTCTTTAGGAAAGCTAAGATCATTTAACTGTTGGTATTCATTGCTTTTCTAATAAAGGCATTTTCTCAGGCTGTGTGTTAAGGACAAATACGATTTCTATTTATGTCTAGTGGCAATTATATTTTTATATTCAGTCTTCTCATGTTGTATTATCCACAAATAGGTAAATATATTTGACTTGGATCTAAGTAAATATTTTTACACCAATTATTATCACAGGATATATTATAATGACAATTCCTATTAAATCACTTCAACAAGACACACTGCCTAATATGTTCTAGAGAATGATGTAATGGCTACTATAAAAGTATGATTCTTTATCAGTAATGTGTGTTGCACTCTTGTAAGCAAGGGTAAATGTATCATTCAAGCACATGATCTCAAGGACATTATTGTGAACGGAATGAAGTCCTTGGTTTAATCAGTGAAATGGAAATAGTACATTCTAAGTCAGGTAGCTCAGTTTCCCAGAATATTTCTGTAGGCAATCTGACTTGTCTTATATCAAAAATAATGTGATGTAAAAAAAATAGATAATAATTACATTAAAAAAGATATTTTATAGTTAACTTTTAAGATAACATATTTCAAACTCAATCTAATAATCTTTAAGCAATATGTCAGTATCATTACCATAAGTACATCTTATCTAGTAATTTTACAGATTTTAGAAAAGTCAGTTTATAAATAATGTAACATTTTTCCAAAGAAAATTTTTAAAATTATTAGAGTGACTATTTTAGATCCAGGAAATCTCAGATTTTCATGTTTGATTATTGATATTTAATACCAAAAAGTTGTCTCTCTATAGTGTTGTTTTAATAGATTTTGGGTAAATTTCCAAAACTATTCTTCAATGGATTCATTTTCGTTATACTCTAAACATTTTTTTGAATTAATAACTCCATGAGTAGGAATGTAATAACATAAAGGTTAATTTTATAATTAGAATTATATGAATCTACAGGCCACAGAAAGTAAACACCTTTGAAATACTAGCCATAAATCCAAAATAGCAGTGGGTACTTCCCTTTCCCAATCAGCTAATTGAGTGGAGATGTTTTACATTCAAAGTTTAACTTTCCTCATTTTATTAACACTCAGCTCTATCTGTGGGCAAGTTTCTATTCAGGTTTTAATTTACATAGAAGCAGAAAAAACAATGAAATTTAACACAAATTTAAGGCACCTAAGCTTTAGAATATGCACATTGTATACTGTTCTTTCCCTTCCTTCCTTTCATATACAAACACTGGCTAGTTAGTTCCTGTGTTTTATTTGAGAGGGCAAACAAAAAACATCAGGTCAGGAGAGGTCCTTCCCCCCTCCCCCCGTTTTTTTGGTTTGTTTACGGGAGTATGACTGTGAGCACATACTGCTTGTTTACTATCAAGAAGCTGCCACAATTGTGCTGGAATTCAAGGGTAGATGATGTGCGAGCACAATTTTGCTACTCAAGTATCCAAACCATCAATGCTCAGATGAGTATTCTTAAAAATAATGTTGAATACATCACCACCAATACCCTGAGGAAGTGATACAAAAGAGTCATGGATGTAACTTTTAGGTGGATAATCTCTATACTTGCTTATATGTTTTAATAAGACAAAAGTTTTATGTAGGAGAATTACCAGTTGAATATTTTATAGACCTTGAGATAAATGATGCACAAGAAGAATTCTTATCCACAACTTTAAAGAAATCGACCACAGCTATTTACCTTTTAGAAGGGAAAAAATACAAGTGTTTAGTTAAGTAATCATTCATTATCTTTCACTCATTTTACTTAAAATAAGATTACAATTGGGAAATTATTTCAGTGTAATAGGATTGTGCAATTGTTACCTTAAACATAATTTTCAGGAAGAACTGAATGTATATTGTTTATTGGCCTCCTGAAGGTAGTACTTCACGCAAAACATAGGTTGAATTCTAAATAGCAACTTTGCTTGCCTGAAATACATCAGAAAAGTAAATGAAGGAAGGAGGCAATAAAGAGGTTGTTTAAGAACTGCATGAGTTTTGCTGTTTTATGAGATTTTTAAGTTTATTTTGTAATTAAGATCAAGTAAAGAATATTCACAAGAAAATTATTAAGTTAAATATTCACAAGATATTCAAGTGAATTAAATGAAACCGCCAAATGAGAAAACAGTGACCTGTGTTAAAATATTCAGCTATATCACAGTAGTACAGGAATCAGACCAGGCTGGTCAGAGGGAGAGTCAAGTACTTTCATTATGTGAAAAAAACATAACCAGGGCAGTCAGGTTTTTAATTTTTCCCCAACTAATGGAAAAATTGAGGTCATACATCTCTAGTAATTCAGATCTGTCCATGCCCAGCAACTAAATTCACTTTAATATAAAAATAATGGATGAGGAACATTAAAATATTTCATGATCCAATATTCAACGACTCATAACTAAAGATTCTATTCCCACATAGGTTCTTCCAGGTCAGGAAGCTTTTCCTGATGCACTTGATGTTTCCCGCCCACAACATCCGAAAAGCGTGCTGCCGAGCAAGGATCAGGTGGCTTTTCTATAAAACACGCATGGGCCCCATCTTGGCAGGTTTGAGAGTTTCATTTCATCCTTAAGAAAATAGTTTGTTTGCTTTAAAAATGGGAAACTCATTTTTGCATATTCTTAAGTTAGGGAATTCAATATATTTCACACAGATTTCCTGTAAGATCCATGATCATTGAGTAAAGATTATACAAATGTACAAGAAGCAAATTGAAAAAAAACACAAGAACACTACTGAAAGATTTTGCTTTGTACTTAATATCTTATTCTATGTAATTCTTTTTAGAGACTGGATTTAGTTTTCTATACATTATTTTAAATGTGTATTTTTCACTTGTTATACCATAAACACTTACTCAACATTATTATTTGAAAAATTAATTTTAATCATTAACACTACACATAAAATTATTATTATAGCTTTAACTTCTCTCGTTTAGATCTTTATGTTGTTTCATGCAAATAGAAGATGTACTTCTTTGGAAACACAATTTTCTCCTCATTTCTAATTATTTTATGGTACATACCAGAAGATTTTTATGAAAATTAAATGCTTATGCATGATACTATAGTAGTGGGAAAATGTCATTCATTATACATTTAAAAAAACACACAGAACATCCACCACGGGTGAACCCTAATGTAAGCCATGGACTTTGGATGATAAGGATGTGTCAATGCAGGCTCATCACCTGTAACAAACACGCCACTCTGCTGGGCGATGCTCAGGCTGACGGAGGCTGTGCATGACTGGAGCGGAGAGTATATAAAAGCTCTGTACTTGCTGTGAACCTAAAGCCACTCTAAAAATAAAGTCTATTTAAAAGCCTAAAAATTTCCAAGAAGTTTTGTACCTCTTGTTTTAATTGCATTTCTTAGGACAAGTGAAGGGAGTCAGTTCTTTCTATGAATCTTTACTGGACTTGTGACTGCCTTTGGCAGATAAATTCTCATACTTGAGCAACAACTACCAACCAGTTTTGAGTCTCAGGCATCTAGAGGTCATACAGTGGCTATGCTCTTTCTTTGAACTTGTAACTCGCTTATAAAAGGCTTGTATATTGGGGGATGGAAGACGTGGTGCAGTAACTCCAGCCAACAGTCAAATGACTGCCAAATACGGGAATGAGGCATCCTACACCAGACAGCTACAAGTGGCTAGTCAGCTGAATGCAGATCCATGAGGAAGGCCCGCCAACATTAGAGATGATGGAAATGCAGACACTCCACAGATACCTAAATCAATCGAATGTTTATTGTTTTAAACTACTTGGATTTGTGTCTGTAGAACATCCTTGTGGCAATAAATCACTGATACATTGTACCTGTTTAAAATGCCTATTAGTACATAAAATGTTAAGTGTGCCTATAATTTCTTTTTTTTTAATACTTTACTCATTTTTAGCAAGAGGGAAAGGGAGGGATAAAGAGAGGGAGAAAAAAAATTGATGTGTGAGAGAGACATCGATCAGCTGCCTCTCACATGCCCCCAACCAGGGGGCTGGCCCTCAACCCAGGCAGCGTGCTCTGGCTGGGAATCAAACTGGAGACCTGTTGGTTTGGGGTGATGCCCACCCCACAGAGCCACATCAGTCAAAGTGTTCCTATAATTTCTTATAATATTAAAACAGTGCTCAGATGAGAGACCACTTTTTCTTCATACAAATGTTAGAAAAAGTTAAAGCACCATTATCCTGTAGTTTTGTTATAATTAATATGCTATAAACATGATCATGGATCAAAGGTATAAATATAGCAAGGCTATAAACTAATATTAGCAGACATTAAACTAATAATCTTACCTCACTTCAAAGTTAAGTAGAAAATATTCAATGCCATGCCCCTATAAAGTGTGAGAGCTCATATGTGAACTTGTTAAATTACTGTCAAATATTAGAATATTACCCATGTGAAAAACTTTTAGCTAAACTGACTTGTGAATAATATTAATAGTAGAATAATTTCTAAGTAGCTGCAGCAAATTTGGTCTGCTGTTTTAGATAAACAAATATTCAAATATTAACTTAGTCACTTTTCAGTTACATAAAATGGGGCAAGGCTTTTTAAAAATATATCATATATGTCAACTAATTAAAAATAAAAATATTTTAAAACATATGAACTAACAAGTCTTTTTATAACTTATTATTCAATGACTGATTTTCTACTTTTTAAATATTTTATTTATTTATTTTTAGAGAAAGGGAGGGAGGAAGAGGGAGAGAAACATCAATGCGTGGCTGCCTCTCCTGTGCACCCTACCGGGGGCCTGGCCTGTGTCCTGAGTGGGAATCGAATCAGCGACCCTTTGGTTTGCAGGCTGGTGCTCAATCCATTGAGCCACACCAGCCCGGGCCAATTGCTAATTTTTTTAATCTTTTCCTTTCTCCTGCAGAATATCTAGTATTCTAATGTACCCCTTTTTGCATATTCTATATATAGTTTGTGATTTACCCAATGCCACCATTTTTGTAGTTTATTTCAGTAAAATGAACTACCACTTGGTTCTGGTCTGAACCTGGATAAAAATGACTAAATTTTTCTTTATAAAGTCAAAGGAAGAAAATGATCTGCTGAGATAGGACTAAGCATGAAAGATTTCATCTGAGAGAGACAATTTGTCAGAAAATTATGAGGAGGTACAGACAGAGAGTTATAATGGAAACGGTCTTGCAACATTAACTATATCATTCTCTCCCATAAACTCTGTAATAAATCCACACACTGCTCCAAGGGCGGGGCGGGCCTGACGCTGCTCCAGCAGGCAGGCTCCAGCAGGCAGGCTCCCGCTGTGGGCACTCCCTGCGGGGTGGCCAGCGAGCCACAGGAGGTGGGTCCCGCCTGAGCGTGGGGTGGGTGCCGTGAGTCACGCACTGAGGAGTTCATCGGGAAAAGGGACGTGGCAGCCCAGGAAAGTGGACAAAAGCTCTGATCGTAAATCACTTTCAGTTTGTTATGTTGCCATGGCGAAATAGAAACTCCTCAGCAAAGTACAGTTGAACCAGGGCAGTAAATAGATGGGATGGTAAGAGTCAAATAGCCTTTATGAAAACCATTGTCTGTTTTGCAAAGGTTTTATAATGGGTATCATTGCCCCATCCAGAAATTAAAGTCTGATGTCCACTCTGCCAGACTCAAAAGAGCGTAGTCACGCCTGGAACAGGGAGAGGAATTTTCGCTGGTCCGATTCCTCACTGACTGTGAGAGATGGGGGACAGTCCTCCACCACATTAATCACAGGTGAGGGGGCGGAGGTAACTTTGGTCCAACAAATTCAAAACATAAGTAAAAGGCAGTGAGATCACAGGTAGACATTTAAGGGTGGTGTTTCAATATACTGAGCTTATGGGGAAGGAAGTCACATGAAAAATATTGAACTTATTTTAAATTAATTGTACTAACATTACTGCAATAGAAAGTGGTAGAAAAAGCATGAGTTTTAACATTGTACAGCCCTTGCATCCAGCTTTGCTCACCAGGGTGCCCAAGGAAGCGCATTTAACTTTCCTGAGCCTCCGTGTAGTGTCCTCAGTTGCTAAAGGGGATCCTATTTACCCTGAAGGGTTGTTGTGAAAGTCTACAAGGGCGGGTCTTTAAGGAACGTAATCTTGCCAAATATAAGCCACATGCTAGATAAAAATGGGAGCCCAAGCACTGTAAACTGCAATCTATAATTTAGGGTGTTATAAGCATAATCAGATGCCAAGGTCTCTGTCCAGTAATAATTTAAAACCAGAACATTAAAGAATATTGAAACATTTAGAATCAAAAATGGAAATCCCACTCTATCATTCTGTCATTTTTTTAAGTACTACATTTTTCAAAATGGTTTAAAGAGGAGGTTAGCGCTTTCTGGAAAATGAGCTCTCTCGTTCAGACAGGCCGGTAGGTTCACTTTCAGGTAACGCAGGTTCTGAAAATAAACTTCTTAGGGTCACGAAAATGATGATGATTTTGACAGCTGAACTGCTCTTCTTAGAAGTTTTAGGTAACCTGTTTTGTATCTCAGCATCAAATTAGAATTTCAAAAGAAATCTTTGTGATCCCTTCATTATCCCAAGGAAAGAATATATTTGCTGTGATAAAATGTATCCTATAAAATAACTTGGGTCATGAACAGCTAATAATGAATGGAAATCCTATTTGTCACCAATTGAGTGCTTCCTGTGAGGGTCAAATTTAAGCACTTTCGTAAGCGTCCAGTCACTTAATACTTCTAATATCTCGATGGGTAAGTCTTTGACCCTGTTACTGATGAAGAAGCTGGATGGAGTCCCAGAGGTTAAGTACCTCACACAAGGTCACACTGCTAAGCGGCCCTCGTTGAGCCAGAAAGTACACGGGGCTACCTAGCCCCAATGCCCATGCTTCTAACCTTCATGCATATCATCGGGATGAACAGGATTATAAATGCCCTCATCTACTTACAGTGTATTTCTTAATACACATATATGAAGATCCTTTTGTGCCTAGGGCTGTTTTATGCTCAACTTCATACAATTCATGCTAATTCACAGGCTGTCTGGAATAACTCTGAAGTTGGAACGTCTGTGATGTTGGAACACCAGGAAATAAGTAAGAGTGATAACACCAACTCTTAGAGAGCTGTTAAGACATGTCAGACACTTCTAACACTTTTCACTATCTTAATTATTTTGATTTCTATAACAGTCTAATAAAATAAGGAATAATATTTCACTCATTCTACAGAGTAGTAAACAGCCACAATGTAAATAACTTGCCTTAAGTAACATATAGCTAATAGGCAACAAAACCAGGGTTTGCACCCAGTAGTCCCCTGCTGGATGGATGATGACAGGTGGTTTTGGCAGGACCAGCAATCCAAGGAAACCGTGGCACTGACAAGAATTTTGTATGGGAAAATACCTCGATGGCAGGTAGTGGAGACTCTCATTTTCCCCAGTAATATAATATTTATGAATATAAAATGAATTCATTTTACTTTTGTAAATTGCTATATTCACAAATTACAGACGATATGTTTGTGGGTTTGGGAGAAGAATAAATACTTATTACAAAGACCATGAGGTTCGGAACTTTTTTTAAAGAGTGTAAGTTTCAGTTCATGTTTTACAACAATGATATAAGAATTGCAATTTTAAAACCCTCATCCCTTATTTTGAATAAAATTCCTCTCCATTTCTAGTTTCTGCTGTTATTGATCCCTTTCATCTTTCTTTCAGTAAATGGGGAATCCATTAAAATTAGTGGGGGCTTAGTTTGTTGTGTGTGCCTTTTATTTCATTTTTTTAAGTAAATTCAGAAAATCACAAATATGCCAAACGAGAGACAAAGTTGGGTCAATGGACTTCTGTAGAAGATCTTACTATTTCATTGATTTGAATTGTTAAATGAAGAGGCATTTGGGGAAGTTATGTGTGACTGTGGTGGACAGGCTGAAGCTCTGCAGTAGGGGGCGCCCTCGCCAGAGAGACTGCAAGTCAGGAAGTGGTTATTTTCTCTCACTCCTGAAGGCCAGATTGATTTTTCTGGGGGGACTGTGAAAAGTGGTGGCACAGAGGATCTGGGATTTTATGGTTATTTGCAAGTAATTGGCAGCCTATGGCACCTCTTAATTAGCAACTGATCTTGCCTAAAGGAAGGTGAAGCAGGAAAAGAATGTTTTTACATAAAACACAAGGGTGTATGTGTGTGTGTGTGTGTGTGAAAAATGAAAAAAAAAGCAGATTTGATTGTACTTATTAGTGAAGGAGTCAGTCAGAATTAGTAACTAGAACTTGAAAGGACTGTACTTTTTCACTGAGAACCTATTGTACCTCAGTGCTTTGGGATTCTGGGAGAAGGAGTTCTATGCTTATCTTCCTATTAGGGGAAGCTCGTCACCCAGATGAGCACTGCAAAAGGACTTGAGGGGTGTCATTCTGTTAACAGGGTGAGGTGAGATTTCAGCTAAAAACAAATGCCCACGACATAAAAACAGAAACCAACTGGAATCTGAAGCAGTTTTACAGAGAAAAGAGGTGGAAATGTTAAGATATTAAATTTGAGGCTCCCTCTACCAAAAGCGAATCTTGACCACCTAAAATGATAAAGTCAACTAAAAGTAACAGAACATTTACTATGTGCTTGGACGAGACACCAAGATACGTAAGACAATAAGACCAGCTTCTTCTCCTTTAAGAGTCCCTACATTAAATGAGACTAGAGGAAGGTTGGTGGAGGGAAAATATGTATATTTAGAACCATAATTATATATTTAATATTTACTATGGTAAGTCCTATCATAGAGAGACAATCTGTGAATAAAGATAAGATACAGGCACCTAAACAAACTAATCGATAAATAAGAAGATCTTCATGAGATAGCTGGCCACGGGATTTGTGGCTCACCAGGCAGAATTTCTTTTAGCTGGTAATTCTGTGTTAAGTGTTAGAGAGGAAAAAAAGGAACTGTTACAAGTTGCTGGTGGTAGTAAAAATTGATTCCGTCACTTTGGGGAATAATTGGTATTGAAAGTCAACATTCCTAGACATACACTTTAGACTTTAGAACCTAGAGAAACTATTGTATATGTGCAGCTACGGTGATCAATATACAAGAATGTTCATAGAATCACTGTTTGCGAGAGCAATTTAAGCAACACCACCACCACCACAGTGGAAACACAGTGAAAGGAGAATTGATAGGTAAATAAATCAGGCATGTTCATTAGATGAAACTTCCAGCAGTAAATAAATTGCAGCCATACACATTAACAGGAATACGACTCCCAAACACAATGTTGAACTAAAAACAGTAACATATGCACAAATGAAACCACACAGAAGCATGAGAAACAGTTAGGACTGTGGTTTTCTTGACAGAGTTGGTAGCAATGGGAAACTTTATTTTTCCATCTGGGTGATGATGTCACAGGTGTTGAGTTTAGTGTTTATTACTGTTATTACTGTTTACGCCTTCAATCCACAGTGTATGTGCGCTATTTTATAGGACGACAAAGTAGTTGAAGTGTTAATAATGGCAGCTCTCTGTACTCCGGATATGGATAAGCGAGACTGGGCCTGTCTCCTTGGAATGTGTTAGATTTTAAATGCTGGGGTTGCTAGGGAATATTAAGTTTACTGATCAGAGCAAAAAACCCTACATTTTTAATGTAAAATTTAATAAATGCCACTGCATAGACCACAGAAGCATCTGCCCTCGGAAATACAGAGGGGGAACAAGTGTCAAAACCCCGAGCCTTGCGGAGCTCACATTTTATCTGTGGGTGGAGGGTGGGTAGAACAGGCAATAAACAAGATTATGTAAAGAGAAACTATTTTGTGATGAATAAGGAGAGGAGAAAAAGGTATTAAAAGTTGATGAAATATGGTTATTTGATACTTAAGCTTCATGTATGTCTGTATCTTTAGATTCTGGGTAAGAAATAGAATGCATTTGGGATGAAGACACAGCTTTGATAAATATGAGAAGTGGCTGGATACACAAAGATGGACAAATTCATTCTAATATATTGGTCCTATTAGAGTGTAACATGAAGAAAGCTGTGGACTTAAGAGTTTTTGGATGGACACACTAACCAATGATAGCATGTTGCAAATATATATCAGATAATGTAGGTAGACTGATATGGCTATGGGTAATATATCAGCAGGTTAATAATAAAGGATAAAAAGAAGAAATATTCACCAGAGTGAGGTGAGAATTTGTGATTCTTCATTTACCAAAGTATTAGAAAGAGCATAGGATTTAAGACCCAGAAGATGTTTATTCCATATTCCCTCCAAATTAACTTTTTAAAATTTTAGCCTAAAATAGTTAGAAAGCAGGAACCAAATACAATGTATGTGCTCTCACCTTTAGAAAGGTACACTAAAAGGAAAAAGATATAAAAAGTATCAGTGACTACGGACAACAGCTATGGACAGAAAAATGCCTTAAAGGGGTGGAGAGTATTGTAGACATATAATTGCAATTAGGTAATATATTTGAAATGAAGAAAAGCAAGTGGCAAGTAAAGAAACCAAAGTGACCGCATAAGAATCTCTCTTACATATTTTGATTTCTAGACATAAAATATGTATCCTTAATGTACATATGTGTATGTGCATACATATGTATGTGTTTATCTATGTGTCCATTACAATGTGGTATGGTCTTGATGAATTCATTAATAAATTTATGTCAGGTTGAAAGAATGTATCCAGGATCCCATGATTAGAGTTACATACAGGGAGACTCCAACACAATAGTATGATATTAAGCAAGAATAAAACTATCCAGGAATTGAATATGATGGTTTTCATATCATTAAAGGAGTGTGTAAGCTGGTGCTGGGAGGCCAAATGGAGAAAGTATTGTTGCGTGACCTCCAGCAATATGGGGAAGGTCCCGGAATGGCTTTTCAGACAAACAACATTCATTGTACTGATCAAACAAATCTCTAAGAACATTTTTTCCAATTTGTTGAAATAAGTGTTTCAATTACTATCCACATCTGGGTATTCCTGACTTCTCCCTCACAACATTCATGAATTTCTTCTCCCTCTTCTGCTTAATAAATAGCACTCTAGTTTCCATTCTTTCTTCTGATGGCCAGTTAACATACCTAATCAAATTAAGATGTCCTTGAATGCCACTGACCTTTGCTTGGTACTCTTGTGATTAAAATGAATACTTTAAAATTATATAAATTTTCAATTTTCAAATACAGAACTTACCTACTTAGAAAGGACACTTGAACCAAGACAAGAATATTGTCTCACAGAATGCCTCGCTCTAATAGCTCTGCTGGACTCGTCCATTTATGTTGGGTCACAAAGATATACCAACCAATCACACAACAACGAGAACAGCAACAACAACACAATAACACAACAACACAACAGCAACAGCAACAACAGTAACAGCAGTGAAAACATGTGCTTGATTTATACTGATAGAGGGACAATGGGCTTTTGAAATCTCTCTCTTCAACTTATTCCTATATTCATCAACTCTCATAGCCAGGAAGTTATTGTTTGTCTCTAAAGTTTGTTTTCCTTGCCTGAGGAGATATATCAGCAAAAAAATGTTGCTATGAAGTCCAAGATTTTACTGCCTATGTTTTCATTTAGGATTTTTTATAGTTTTGAGTCTAACATTTAAGTCTTTGATCCATTTTTGAATTTATTCTTGTGTGTGGCCTAAGAAGGTGGTCTAGTTTCATTTTTCTGCACATATCTGTCCAATTTTCCTAATACCATTTATTGAATAAACTATCTTTAGCCCATTGTATGTACTTACTTCCTCTGTCAAATATTAATTGAATATAAAGGCATGGATTTATTTCACTGCCTTATGACCCAGCGATTCTACTTCTGGGAATTTAACCAGAGAAAACTGAAACACTAATTTGAAAACAAATATAAGCACCCCTATGTTCATCACAGCGTTATTTACAATCACCAAGATGTGGAAACAGCTCAAGTGTCCATCAGCAGATGAGTGGATAAAACAACTATGGGACATTCACACAATGGAATGGCCATTATCTGCTTGGCCATAAAAAAGAAAAACATTTTACCCTTTCCAACAGCATGGATGGAACTGGAGAACATTATGCTAAGTGAAGTAAGCCAGTCAGAAGAAGATAAATATCATATAATTTCACACATATGTGGAATCTAGTGAACAAGCTGAATTAACAAGCAAAATAGAGACAGAATCATAGATAGAGAGCAGAATGACAGCTCTGGGGTGGGGGGTTCTTGGATGGTGGAGGGATCAAGCCAAGAAGAAAAAGGACACATGGACACGGACAACAGAGTGGGGATTGTGAGGGAAGGGAGATGGGTGGAGGTAGGAGAAGGTAAAGGGGGGATAAATGGTAATAGAAAAAATACAATAAAAAAGGAAACTAGGAAAATTTTTTTAAAATAATAAAGTCTTTCACCCTGTTAGTATAAGTCATTTCCTTTTTCTTGATTTTCTGCAGATGAATATCTCAATAGCAGAGTGATTTTATTTTCTACAAAATGAGAAACAAAATAAAATCACAACAACCCTATAGATCATGCATAACGCTGATCATAACGATGGACTCCAAAAAGTACCGTAAAACAGGTTGGCAGCTAACTTTGCTGTGTTGAAAACACAATATTTTAATAACAATAACATGCTCAGTTTGCTCAAATAAAAGATGTTAACAGCCACATATTTTTATGCATTGGATGGCAACAGTTAAAATAAAAATGATACACATTTTGTGCAGATCCATAATAATCCCCAAACAATTTACACATCATTTACTACTTCTTACTGTATTATGGCAGGTAGTTTTGGTAGTCACTCTAGAGATAGATACAATCGTAATGGACCAGGGAAAACATAAAATTGATTTTTTTTACTGTTCCAATGTGAGAGGATTACAAATTATTTCACAGTTTTCAAGTATATACAATTTAATCTGATGTGTAATATTAACAACTGCTCAATTCTGCAACTATTGAAGTAATTTTGAATTCCTTTGAATGATTATGAATTACTGCATTGTATAAGGAATATGCTACCTTCCAAAGATTACCTTGATGCAATAATTACAATCTCATCTTTCCTTTCATTTCGGCTACATGCAAACAGCTTACATGCCTGAAGGAAGGTTAGTCTTCTATTTTGATTATGAAACAGTAAAACTGTAATTTCAAAATAAGTAAGATATGCTCCAAATTTAATGTATATAAATAAGTATCAGGCCTCCTATGGAAATAAACTCGTTTTCATTATCACCAGGAATATGATGACATCTACTGTTTTGCCAGCTGAGGTTCAAATTAGATAGCGCCACACGCGACAGAAACCCTGAGGCCTGTGCGGACCCTGAGGACGAAGGTGATTGTTTCAATTATTTTCCTTGAATGGCTTATGTAGCCTTGACCCCAGTGTGGGGCAAGATATTGGGAGCCCGATGCATGCAGCCATGTAATTATGCATTTAAGTCTATTTTCCTAATTAATTTAAATATGCATGAGAAGCTCTCACGGCTTGAATCTGAAAATTCCTGTGGCCTGGTCACCGGATAGAATCAAGGCTCCCTGATGTGGGAGTTGATCGCATCTCTCACAAGCTTTTGAAAGATGTCTTTTGGTACAGGAAATTGAAGCCTCAAAATTTCAAAACTTGGAGAAAATTCTGCCCTTAATCTCTTTTTAATTTTTTTTTAAATTAAGAAAAAAAAATTAGCTGCATGAGGTTGACAAACTGCTGTCAGCAGCTGCAAGTTTGACGGATGTCTACGGCAGCATGAAAGAGCCTGCAGGGTCATACACAGTGCCCCTGCTAATGTGATAAATAAATCATCAGCGGAGCCTGGACACCAGGAAGAGACGGGAAGAGCAGAGCTCAGAGGTGCAAAAAGGCTTAGGGGTACAACTGTTGACATGTGTGCCAAAATATTTCCAAGTGTGTGGAGAGGGAAGCGCAGGGGATGGGACTGACAGAGCCAACTCTTGAGACAAAGGAATGGTTCAGATGTGTTACCAGGGGGTCTCATGAAGCGATAACTGGCCCAGTGGCCCTCAATTCCACCTCTTGTCATCCGCAGGCTCACAGGCCTGGATCAATGACCCTGAACGTGTATTCATGTCTAGGATGCAGGTAATTTCTCCAATCCTAGAACACAATGATTCCCGCCCATCCTTTCTCTGTCTGTCATTTCTTTTTTGATGAATGTCTTTCAAAAATCTGCACTGTATTGGGTAAAATGGAGCCCTTGCTTCGCCTGGTGTTCTCTCTGAGCATGTGCTGATTTACCATGATTTTCACAGACACGGTTTTTCCTCTGGAAAGTCAGGCCACCTGCCCTCTCGGGCTCCTGCTGTATGCAACCCCAGTGCTCTCCACTGTGGACAGATGGAGGCAGGCTCACTTTTCCTATCGAGGCTGTGTTTAAACTTAGAGATAGGTAGTCAAGTCAGAAAAAAGAAACTACTCTCCCTAAATCAATACACGGCAGAGTTGTTTATTTTTTCTTTTTCAATGACATCCAACGTAGGAAGGTCAGTGAAGTTAAATAGCCCACTTTACACTTGCCCCCGAGGATGCAGAGTTTTAAAGAGTAACAGCGGTCTGGTCAGCAAGTGAGAGATACCTGCCTGGATGTGAAGGCATCTGTCTCTAAGTAAAAGCCAAAAAGCTAAAAGGCAGAGTAGAGAAATTTAAGAATTTAGACAGGAAATATATAATGAGCTCAGCTAGCCTGTGCTGAAGCAGCTAATCTTTCCAGATAAGTCATGCTACTAGGTTTATTGTGCACATTCCAAATTCATCGGTAAATTATAAAATTGTCTTACTATTGTTAATTTTCGTAAAAACGTGATTCAACTTCTGTTTTTTCCTTCTATTCATCACATCTATACTTTAAAAGAATGAGATTCCCATCCAATGACAATTGTACATTGGTTCAGGCAGCCCAGGCCAAATCCCAAGGGTTAGATTTGATCACGCAGTGTGCTACATAGAAAGCAGGTATATAGGGAGGCAAAGGCTCTGCACACAGTATGGCACTGGTACCTTTGATTTCTGATATTAATTTATCATGAAATATCATCTCATTTTACTGTGAAATATCTGACTTATTTCTTAGATTCCCAGGTAGAACAAGCAATAGTTCCTGTGTGTTGGGTAAAAGTTTTCTAAGTTTCTGTTGAATCAATGTGCTGTGCTGTCTCATTGTCTAAATTTCCCACACTTAAATGTCAGGAAGCAGTATCAGAAGTGTTTCATGAATACACATGTAGAATGACAGCATTGGGACTTTCAAGACATACGACATATAAAACTTAAGATGGATAACTTTCAATTAAAAAATAAAATAAAGTTGTATTGTCTTTGAACCAAAAGCAATAGATGTGAAATAAGCTCATGGTGGTACTTACCACAGTGAAATTCATAACTTTCAGTATCCATATGGTCATGGCCAAGTTGACTATCATGGTAACCAACAGCAGAAGGACAAAGAAGTACAAGCACCTCTTTCGCCATCCATAAATTCCCACTGGGTACAGTTGTGCATTCTCGGCCCTTGGCAGGTTATTCTGTTGTGTCGCTAGTATATACTGTTCTCGTGTCATCTGGAAAACAAAAAGGGAAAGAAAGGGAAAAGCATTCAAAATTAAAATCTATATATTTTTAATTAAAAGATAAAACATACCTAAGAATAATGGGTATTGAGTGCTTAGATAATTATGGCTATGTAATTAAAATTAGTTAATTCATCAATTAAAAATAGTTCAAATGTTTCAAATTCCCTCAAGATATTATCACTAGTGTTGTTTTTAGAGCTATTTAACTAGTTGCTATATCTGTAAGATACATATTATTTTTAGTCAGGTTTGCCTAACCCTAACAGTAGCCATTTCTCTCAGAAGTCTCTCTGTTTTTTTTTTTTTTTTGAAAAGCAAGAGATTCAGTAAACATATGATATGCCTCTCACAATTTTGAAGAGCAACTTGGGTAACAAAACCAAGAGGAAAGGATGTCAAGAAAACATGAAAAAATTGTTATTTAATGAAAGCTGTTTTTATTACCTCACCTTAAAGATGAATTTAACATTATTACCTTATATACCATCTTCATCACAAAATACTTCAGAGCGTGTAAGCTGCAAAGAGGTTTTTTTTTTTAAATCTTTATTTCTTACACCTCACAGATTGTTTTTGTTTTTCAGGATCACAGAAGCTTTCAGCAGGTGTTTCAGTGCAGGGCAGGTACCGCCAAAGACGAGTAACAGCATCTAACTCTAGAGCGAGGGTGTCAAACGCATTTTCCCCGGCGGGGGGCGGGGGGGGGCGGGGCACATCAGCCTCGCAGTTCAAAGGGCCGAATGTAATTTTAGGATTGTATAAAGGTAGCTACTCCTTAACTGTTAAGGAGTTGAAATTACATTCAGCCCTTTGAAGGCAACCGTGAGGCTGATGTGGCTCCCAGTGAAAATGAGTTTGACACCCCTGCTTTGGAAGACTAAGCAAAGAATCCTGAATTGGAAACTTTTAAAACCTTTGCCTAAAATGTTAGATGTCGATCCCTTTTCAAGTATTGAGCATATGCTAAAGTATCTTGGTTGACATTATGAGATTTCTATAATTAATATAGAAAACCGTTTCACTAAGCACTATTGTTATTCTAAAGGAATCTATCAAACAAACTTGCAATTGCAGAGATACCTGTTTTCTCCAAATAGCTAAGTAGGTCTCCTGAACAGAGAAAGATGATCACGATTTCCTGAGGGAAATAACCCGTGCTGAGATGTTTCTCTGACTTAGTCCTCCCTACCCCATCTACAACATGAATTCAATGCCCTCCAAAACCTCTCTTTGGAATTCCTTTGGTTTCCAAGGTTGCATATACTCCTGCTGGCTATTTACAGTAATTAGGACCCTCTTCATCTTACTCTTGCAGTTCTACTTCATACCATGTTTCATGTTGACCCAGCATTCATTAGAATCAAAAACCTTCTAAAATATAGTATTTCTTAGTTAACGGCAAGAAAATCTTCATCTTCTTGGATCAAAATGATTACCAACATTCACAAGAAGGTAAATGGACTTACTTATAACCCCTTGTAATTCAGGTAAGGGCTGATTTAAATTTCAACTTACTACTTCCCATATGAAAAAATATACTTTTAAAATCCTGATCATGTGGATAAAATTTCCAACAAGATATTATGCAGTTAAATGAGAGATGAATGGGAAAATAGAATTAGACCTTGTACAATTTTCAACATTTTTCTCCAAAGATATAGAAATCTGGTTTTCAGAAAGGTCCATTTTGTTCAGTAAATTTAATAACATAGCAAATAAAGACTAGAAGGGAATGAAATATTCTGGAATGACCTAAACACAGTTCATTATTGATGACCTAACTTTGGGAAATTCTGGTGAGTGGATGGAACGGCAGAGATATTAACTAGAGTAGCAGAGACCATTTGTCATTACCCCCACACCTCACAGGAGGAGACAATGGCACAAAATACTGTGGCCAAAGACATGTGCTAATTATTCCAATCTGGCTGGCATTGTGTGTGTGCGTGTGTATACATATACATACACACACACATATTCATATTCTGAGTAGGGCATAGTAACTGAGACTCCAGGCAAAAGTGGGTCTTCACTTGATAATATATGTATTTAGTGACAACTGTGTGCAGGTAAAGTTCAAGACTGTTACACTCATGAATTTCACATATGTGGGGAAAACACAATAAATAAATGGAAAAATAACGTATCAAATAGTAGCCTACTCTGAAGGCCATAACACATATATTAATGTAACAAATACAATAATATACAAATTAAATATATTAATAAATACAGTATTGTGTAAATAACAAAATAAATACAATGATATAATATATCCATTATACAAGCAATATAATACTGAATAATGATAGAGTCTATGAAGATAATAGGAAAAGTAATACAATGAGGCTACTTTAAATGTGATAAAAATAGAACGCCTCATAAACGGGGCACCTGCGATGAGACTGAAATGGTGAAAGTCTTCTAAGAAGAAAGGTAAACATAAAATCTTCTGAGTATTTGAAGGCCTAATTGGAGTGGGCTAACTGGAAAATGAAAATGAAGTGCAGAGAGAGTTTATCGACCATTCCCTGAGGGGGGAAGAAGAGCAAAAATGGGATTTCCTATGAGCGTGCAGAGTCTGCCGGTGGAGTATTAAATCCGGGGCCAGCACATGTCTACATGCAGGATATGAGACAGAGAACAGAAAGGAAATGAGGACACTTAACCACGGGGCCAGCTGTTGAGGTGATGGAGCTGGGCTCTAGGGCTCTTGAGTTGCATTCTCAGCAGCGCAGTGGTAGAGGAGCTGGAGACAATGATGAATTACTCAGGCATCTGGACTCCACAAGTAGGGGTAACAGACAAGTTATGATTATTATCATCCAATGAGACCAGTTCTAGACTCATACACTAGAATTCTGACCTGGAGAATTCACACCGGCATAAGCAAAGCTGACAGTGGCTGTGCTGAGGTTCAAGTCTGCAGGTGCCTGATGCGGGGACAGGTGCCCTCAGACTCACCTCGTCCATAGCACTCTTCTTCGTGCAGGCTCCGGCACTGGAGATTTGTTCCGTGTGAATTAATGTCCATATGTGAAAATGCCGGCTTCTCCTTTCTGACCCCAGCACTCCTTCCCCACTTTCAGTGAGGTTTTATCTGTTAGTTTCTAAAATTGGGGTGGAGGAAGGAGGGCTTGTGTGAATATAATGAGATCTTTCTAGATTGATAGGGAAAGCTAAAGAAAACTCCACCTCTGCTACTATCTGTGAGAACAGGTGGAAAAAATAAGAGGTGAAGGAAGATTGTACTGCATATGTTTTAAAATTTTGTTGGTTAAATTAAGCATAAACCTAAGAGCTATTAATGCGATGCCCTGTTTCATGTTTCGGAAGAAAGAAATGTCGTCTGAAAGGATGACCACCTGGCCCCATCACAGGTTCGTACCCTCGTGACCCTAAAAGGGAGGGAATTTGAACAACTTTGAAAGGGCAGCAAGCTGAGAAGTTTGGAGGTGAATAGTGGAACACAGGTTTTTTCAAAAATGAGTTTTAGTAAGAGTAGACTCTCCAATTTTACACAAAAGTGAGAGGACATTTGAAAGTTAGTGCAAGCCCAGGTATTGAGAACCTATTGTCTGCAGTCCCGATGACTTTACCACGAAGTTGCCAATGCGATGACAAAAGAACGCAATTTTGTATCAGGAGTGCCACAAATGACTATAATTGATTTTTAAATATGCATTTAACCATTTTTACAATGCTACTTGCATAAACACTGGATACACTGCAGAGATGTAAGCACAAATACAGGAAGGAAATACTGAATTACTTGTTATTTCACTCGCTAATTTGATTCTTTATAATATTAAAATATAAGTTGAGCATCTAATTAGACCTGCTCCCTGTGTTTCCTGTTATGGAAAATAATAATATAAAAGAGAAGTATGTGTCTCCTGGAAAATGAGCTAGACAATTGGAGAAATTGATTTTACTTTTGGATTACGGAGCTAGCACTTGGCACACTTAAGCAGCAGTATGCGCCTTCCTTGTGACCAGAAAAATGGAATCTGGGCTCCAAAACCCCTAAACCTTCTCACCGAGAGTGGCCATATTCTAGAAGAAGTGGTAAATCACATTGGCGCCACTGTTCAGTGTGTTGCTCATGTAGATTTAACACAACAATGGCCTATTATCTGTGCAGAAAAGGGATGGAGCACAGTAGACGAAACGCAGTCTCCGATTCTCCAAATGGCAACCCCAGTCTGGTCGTTCCCTTCCGTACTCCGAGGGCAACTGCCTTAGCTCTTCTCTGCCCCAGTGTCCTCAGCTGACTTATGGAAGAGCAATATAGGAGTAGAAAAGTGGGGTGCTAAAGTGTCCTTTACATTTTAAATGGTAAAAATACTCATTTTAAAATTGATCATCTACCCCTTAGCTCATGGTTTCCTACTTAAATGCTGTATAAGTATTTATATTGGAATGTATTTAAAAATATGATTGAGATACAATTTTAAAAACAAAATGGTTGAAGTGTCCAAATTTTATGGTGTGAACTTTACACAACATAAAGGCTTTTTCTTTTCTGTTCTCAGAAAATTCGTCTCTAAACAGCTACTAAAGTTGAGAGAGATTGAAAACAATGTGGCAAAGTCCGCTTCCATGGCAATAGGGTCTTCCCCCTGTCTGTGGCATTTAATTCTCAAAGGCACATTCCAACATGACCGTCGTTAAAGGTTGCTATTTAAGAAGAATGTCTATTTGGACTGGATATTTTTTTCCAGTTGGTTTATAGGAAGTTCTGTAGTCAGGTTTTACAGCCTAGAAAAGAGGCAACCTAGCAACTGAATTTCAAGAATGATGAAAGCTATTATCTGAGTCAAATGGGCTGCCTCTTGAGATAGGAAATGGAAGAGGACTGCAGCCAAGCCTGACAAAAAAAGGAACTGCACAGGCATTAAAAGGGACACATATTCCTAGATGCATAAATGCTATGTAACAACACGGCCATTTAAAGAAAGATTTTTCAGTGACTTAGTAGTCAGTCTGAGCTTATTTTACATACATCGTGTGCTCAAAAACTAAGTGTTTTTATATAGGAAATAATTCTTCAGTATTTAATTTAATGAAAGCTCAATCACAGTTTTTGGCCTTTACTAAGGCACATACTTCGATTTTGTTTCCTAACATTGAAGAAACTCAGTGCTCAGATCCTCTCCTGTAATATTAATAGAAAAACTTAACCACTAAAGCCGTTTTGAAGGAGGTTGAGCAGTCTTTCGCCCACTCAGAGGAATATCAGCTCTGAGCGGGGAAACAGCACACACGGTCGTGAGGGCCGTATGTACTGAGATCACAAGCATGGGGAGGCCGCTGGCCAGCGCCGGTGCACACGCACAGCAGGGGAAAGGGAAAATCTTTAAGGAAAAACAAATTTGCCAGGAACACAGCTGGGGTGCTCCAGTGGGCAAGTGGGAAACCCACACTATTTAAAGGAATAAAGAGCAAAGGAAAACATGTTTAAAGGAAAATGATACCAAAAAGAATCAGAGAAAGACTAAGGATTATTGGGTTTTAAGAGCAAGTAGAAAAACTCAATGAGAAGAAGGAGGACAGACAGTATGGCTGCCAGGGTCTTGATGATTCATTGAAAAATGTCACTGTTTGAAAAGTTTGCAGACAGATTTAAAAAATAATTACTCTATTGAAAGTGATTTTCTCCCTCTTTGACAAACTTAGTAACATTTTATCAGATTACTTTAAATCATCTATAGTGTAGTCAAACTTACTTTGCTGTAAACTTATCTAAGGTGTAATAAACTCCCAAGAAAAGTGTTGTTTTTGGTTATCTTATTTTTGAGAGATAAGGAAAATAGAAAATTAGTAAATAATATAGTTTAACATAGAATTTTCTGCTTTAAAGGAATTAAGCAAAGACGACCTTGTAAAAATCAGCATCATCAAACCAAAACAAGTTTTGTCTCCTAGCATAACTGTATGTTGACTACCTGAATGAAGACAGAGCCGTTGGGCCAATAATTAGACTTCAACTCTCTTGAATTGTTTAGGTTTTAAAAGGGATAAAAAAGATATGGTCACTCTTGATGTAATAAGTCAAGGGCAGAGAGGAAATGCAGACCAGTTCAGTACCCAGCTGCATGACGGAAAGATGCAAAAACAAGAATGGTCATCATGAAGGGCCCTGATCCTTCAACTCTGTCCCTGTTGCATCTCAGTAAGGGACGTACGTAAGAACAGGAACCAGAAGAAAAATGAATGCCACATCTATCACTACTCACACTAGCCCTGGTGGGGCACGCCTGGATCATGAGTATACTCTGCCTTTCCGCCAGAGGTGGAACACAAAAAGACAAAAGGACTAAATATACTTTCTCCTTTAGGTTTACATACGACATACCAGCCCGTTCTCAGTGCTAGCATCAAGAAACGAAACATTAACTGATGGTTCCTGTTAGCTGAAGAGCTTAAAGGAGGATGTGTATGGTGTCCTCTTCCTTCTACTCCTTTCTGTTGTTTTTGCTTGTTTCTTTTCTTAGCTTATGAAGGGTAGCAGAATGTGCCGCATGCGCCACCTTGCCGCGTTGATTGTCCCAAGCTGTAAGCACTTGAAAAAAGGCAAATGCAGGGAGAGGCTTTCTCTGAGCTCCCTTAACTACCTAAAGGCTGATCCTCCAAAAGTCACACAATGGTCACAGATCCCCTCCCCAGGAGTGTCATCAGTCAGGGAGGTCTGACTCCTGTCACAGAATAGGAGACTGGAAATTGGCATCACACCCAGACAGGCTTTCTCATAACCTATCACACCTCTCATCTATTCTTCTTTGGGCCCATTCCCGTCTCCTAAACACCATTTACTCTCCCATAAGGGGCCTGCATCTCCCCTTCCCTTTTCCTTTAAAAATGGTATTTAAGCCTGAATTTTAAGCCAATTCAAGGACTCACTCACTTTTCCTTGTGTATCCCCCACACGTACATTAGATATATATGTTAATAAACTTTGCTTTTTTCTTGTAATCAGTCCTTTATCACAGGGCCCTCAGCCAAGAACTCAAAAGGGCAGACACAATTATTTTTCCTCCCCTACACTGTGAACACCCGTCCACAGGGTGGAAAGCCAGCTGGCTGCACAGAGCTTGCTGTTGGGTTTCCATCTGACCATCTCCTCTCCTCTGTGCGGTGAACCAAGTGCTTTCTCCAAAGCTTCACAAAGACTTGTTTCACTTCTGGGAATATGTCCTAAGAATTCCTGAAACACTATCAGAATATATGCATCCCTCTGTTTTAGCATTGTTGTTTATAGTAGCCAAGGTCTGGAAACAGCCTGAGTACCCATAGGTAGATGAGTGGATAAAACAGCTGTGGTGCATTTATGCAATGGAATACTATGCAGCTGTAAAAGACAAGGAACTTTTACTTTTTGAGACAGCATGGATGGACCTGGAGATTATTATGCAAAGTGAAATAAACCAGTAAGAGTAAGACAAATACCATGTAATCTCACTTATATGTGGAATGTAATAAACAAAATAAACTGATAAGCAGAATAGAAACAGAAGCATGGAGACATGGAACAGACTGACGGCCATCAGAGGGGAGAAGCCGAATGAAAGAAGGGTTAGAGATCAAAGAACCCACACACGTGACCCCCACACACAGACAGCAGCGTGGTGACAGCCAGAGGGGGGCAGGGTTGGGGTACAGGTGAGCAGAGTTGGGGGGGTGGGGGGAGGACATCTGTAATAGTGTCAACAATAAAAATACTAAAAAAAGACTTGTTTCCAAATTCTAACAATGTATAAATTGTTTCCTGATTGCACTTAACAAAATTATTTATTTTGTAAAAACACATTCTCTTCAGAGTTCTGGAAAGTTATATTCCAGGCCACGATACTTAATTTAGGCTTCTACCTGGTGATCTGGAAGGGCCTTGGTCGTATTATACGTCGGAGATCATTGTAAATTTCATTGAACTGGTTGAACAGTACCTGTCTTACCATCGAGAAACAGCACAGAAAGGGGGTTTAACCAGATGAATACAAAACAAACGTATAACCATATGTCAACTGCTGGTTCTAAGAATAACTGACAGCATTAGTAGCCAATGTCATCCTTTATTTATGCATTTATATATGTATATTCTCATTTATTTTCTTTCTTACATATTGCACACTGTAGTTTAAAAAATAGGTTGGAATGAATAGGAAAAGGAACAAAAATAAAAATCACCTAGTTGTTTAAAACACGTAAAACTCTTCTTTGAATAATTCACATAGCAAAAAGTCACATTAAAATTCATTTGAAACGTTATACAGATATAGTGATAAACTGCACGGTGTTTATTCACTAGATCATTTCCATGATGCACTATCAAGGTGCAATTACATTAGTGCACGTTCTAGTGCCATCTGCAGAATTTTGCATCTTAACAGTACCTTGGTGCACCCTCCCAGACCAATATGTTTATTACCAGCTATGTTTGTTATACCCCAAACTAAAGGCTAAGTGCTCCTATTTGATCTGAAAATGAAGAAAAATGAAGTAATTCATTTTTATTCATAGCCACTGAAATTATTTCCCACAACAAAATAAAAAAGAATCCTTTTCAGTTAAAAAGAAATGGTGCATTTAACACTGATCTTTCATTCAAGGGGAAAAAAGGGAATTTAATAATAATAATAGCAAACAAGTGCATGGAGATTTTTATGTACCATACATTAATGCCAAGAAAGTGTTAACTTATTTAGTCCTGACCACAATCCAGAGAGGGAAGATGCTATTATTACCCTTTTAAAAAATAAGTTAAAGAAAATAAGCTTAGAGAGTTAGAAAATTTCCTCAAGAGCTATCAGAGGCAAGAGTTATCTTTTGGCAGACAGAACTGCTTTCCAATTTACCACATCAATCTAAAACTTCATTTAAATACAGGTTTGTTTAAGTAGCCGAGGTGAGCTGACGTAAAGAGTAATATTCAACAAATAGCATTCGAGCTATGTGAATGTGGGGAAAACTGTGAGGTTGTAGGAAGTGGTTGATAACGTCTGGATGACCCCATAAACAAGAAAAGAGTTTTCTAACTAGGCTGTCACAAATGAAACGGGCTCACTCCACCTCAGTGAGGTCCCTTGGCTGTAGGAACTGAGTAGACACGGATGTCTGCGTGCAAGTTCACACAGAGGATCCATGAATAAATTGTAGGGAGGACTAGGGAGGCGCTTAGTTCTTGAAGCTCCAAGAAGCTGTAGGTCTTTTAGCAACAGTCTCCCACTTCAATAAATTCCACGTGAGTGGTAGATGCTCTAGAAATTTGACGCAGGGAACAATCGCTCTCTGGATAAGTTATCAGGTGGCTTTGCAGAAGCATTTGATGCAGGCTCCATATGATCTTTAACATTTCAATGATTAAAAGTAAGCCGGGATGATGGCATTTCAGGCAAAGAAAAAGCAAGAGAACAGTAATGTGAAACTTGTGAATCATATTTGAAGAAACTTGAGCTACACAAGAAAGAAAATATGACAACTTCTTGAAAACATATAAAACACAGGAGAAATTAAAAATTATTAAAAGAGAGGGTGGATTACAGTTACATTTATAGAAAATAATTTTGTTTTCTCAGAATGAGTGGAATTATACTCATATCAATCCACTGAATTATTTTTCTAATTTTGAATCACAGTAAACTTACTTTCTGCTTCAAAATGGAAATGAACTCATATTAATAAATGAAGAGTAGGGAAAACTGTTTGAAGGAGTGAAAGTAGTGTTTAGCTTACCTAATATCAATATTTATCATAAAGCTATATTCATGAGTGTGGTGCTGATTCAGAGGGAGTAAAATTAACCACCAGAATATAATAGAAATTCCAGAAATGGACCAACACATATTGTGAATTTGAAGTTACTGAGATTACAAAGTGTTGGGGAAAATATGGTGAAACTCTTACTGTTGGTGTTTGCCTAGATATTGAGAAGGGAGCAAAAATAACTTAATAAGGTGGGGAGCGTAAGCCTGATTGCTGGACAGGAAGCTACAGCCTCATACTCCAGGGGTTACATCATTTCTCTGCCAAGGGAATTAACACTCATCCCTCCACACTTCCGGTATCAGGTTGCCAGGTGGGAGCAGGGGAAGGCAGGCACTCGTGCAATAGAGTTCAAAGGTGCAGGAGGAGGTGCTTGCCCAAAGAGGCCTGCCAGTCTAGCCTGGGAAAAGAAGGGACTGGTTGAGAGGTAAATCTATCTAAGGTCTGAGGAGGAAGCCTGGGAAGTTGATGAGTTCTTTTCAAAGGGCACCTGGTCAGTCCCAAGCCAAGCAAACATAATCCCAGAGGAACAAAGAACCTGTCTCTCAATCTCTCTCTCTCTCCCCCCTCCTCTCCCTGTCCCCCTCCCTGTCCCCCCCCCCTCCTCGATAACTGGTGATAGACTCTCCACCTATCGCGAGAAGCAGTGGCTGCACAGTGCAATCCACTGTTCTCTACTTTGGAATGTGGCACAAATGAGAGGCCATGCCATCCTCTTGGTGTGAGGAGACGTGAAGGATGGCAAATGCTGTATTGTTCCTCCTTATCAGACTATCCACGAGAGTATTCATCTGAAGAGTCGTTACCCAAAAAGCTTCCATGAAACTAGGCAACAAGAATTTACGTACTTTAGATTTAGTGTGTGAAAAATCTTTGAAGTAATGCTTTAAAAAATAAACCTTGAAATCAAAATGGTATATATATGTTTTGATTAAAATTTCCAATTGCCAAAACAGTTATTTAAATGAGGTCTACACTATTAAATTCATACTAAAAGCCTGTAAATCATGCTAAGTGCATTTAAGAATTAGTAATTAATTCAACAAAGAAGCCTATTGTGCTATCTGGACCTAGCAGCCACTCAATACAAATAGATAAATTTTTCTAAAACGATTTACCACTATTCTTCTGCTTCCATATAGAAATATCATATGTTATAATTTTTTATCCTGCTTATCTTCGACATTATCAAGGTAACTCTACAACTAATTATTTTATGCACATTAAAACTAGAGAGAAATAAAAGAAACCCCATTCTTAGTACAGTTTATCAGGGTAGTTTGTCCCCTTTTACCACCCTCTCCTTGTTTCCCACCCCCAGGCCCTGGCCACTTTTCTCCCCCCTGTTTCCGTGCAGTAAGAGTTTTCACTCTCTGGTCTCTCTTTCCAGCTCGGTGGCCTTGCTGTGCACAGCAATCGCCTGCGCAGCACAGAGCGGGACTGGGAAACGATGACAGGCTTTTGCAACCCTTGCACGCCTGTCACACTTGCACTCCACCGCGAACACTGATACCTATTTTGACTACAATGGGGAGGGGATACGCATTTTGTAAACACACATATGGATGTGGGGACATAAAGAGGGCTGATGACAAATGGAGCTCACTTAGAGTCACCAGGTGACTCAGCCATGTGCCAATCCCACCTAGCCAGTCCCTGTGCAGCCCCTTACTCCCAGAACTCCAAAGCCCACGCCAGGAAGGGAGGGGGGCTCGTGTCCTCTCCTGTTACCAGTAAATCCACCAGCTCCAGGGCATGAGCTCCCCTCTGCCTCCCCCCTTGGCCGATGACCCCTCAGGTTCCAGTCCTAGCTACAACACAGTATCACATTTTCTCTGACCGTGCAACCAGGTAACAAAACAAAATTGTTCTTGAATTCCAATGCAAAAGAAACATATTATCACTCTGCTCAAAAGTAGTTAAGACTTAGAAAGCGTGAAGGTAATTCAATTAGTTAATGTTAATATGTATGTGTTAAAATAGTTGATGTTTAGTAAACACACTGAGCTCCATTTTGGTAAATTCAGCAATAAATGAGGAGGTAGATAATTCTACTTTTAGTGATTTTGTTTTCAAAGAGATTCATGAACAAGGGTGAAGAAGAGAGGGGTCACTGGCCCACAAAAGAAAATTCCTCGTTTATATGGGTCCAGCATATTCATGAAGAATTTATCTTTCTGTATACAAAAAGGATATATAAAACATAATTGTTAATAATACCCCATTTGTAATTTACCATTTTTAAATACTTTTTATTGTTGAATTTCTAACTCTTTTTTCACAATTTTTTTCTTACTCTATCATTTACTTTAGGATCTAGGACAGGTATATTACCCATGTTTTTACAATAAACTCACAGCTATCAACAACTGAACCCCAAAACCAGAAACAAAAACTAAGCAAACAACTAGAACAGGAACAGAATCACAGAAATGGAGATCACATGGAGAGTTATCAGTGGGGAGGGAGAGGGGGAGAATGGGGGAAAGGTACAGGGAATAAGAAGCAGAAATGGTAGGCACAAAATAGTCAGGGGGGGTTAAGAATAGTATAGGAAATGGAGAAGCCATAGAATTTATATGTATGACCCATGGACATGAACTATGGGGCAGGGGATGCTGGAGGGTGAGGGGGGCAGTGCAGGGAGCAGGGGGTTAAAGGGAAGAGAAAATTGGGACAACGGTAACAGCATAATCTATAAAATATACTTTTTAAAAGGTTTTATTTATTTACTTTTTAGAAAGGGGAAGGGAGGGAGAAAGAGAGGGAGAGAAACATTAATGTGTGGTTGCCTCTTGCACACCCCCTTCTAGGGACCTGGCCCGCAACTCAGGCATGTGCCCTAGACTGGGAATCAAACAGGCAACCCTTTGATTTGCAGGCCGGCACTCAAGCAGTAATCCATACCAGCCAGGGCTAAAATATACTTTAAAAAATAAAACCAAAAAAGTTATCCAGATTTAATATTTTCAATTAAATGATCTTTGCCTCTATTCCTACCTCTATCAATATCATTATTTACACATAGCAAGCTCCCAGAAAGTGTTTAAATAATTTATTTTGGTTTGCTCACTAGGAACAGAAAGAGCAAAGAAAGTGTTTAGAACTTAGGCCAACTCATCATTTTTTATTTATACGTTATTAGCTAAAATGTCAACAACCAATGTTACCAAAGCCATCTCAAGTGTGGAGTGCTTTATGGAATGAGTGTCCCCATCAAAATGCAAAGGAGTAAGTGTGTGTGTGTATATGTTTAAGTATTTAGAAAAGAAAAACAAAAATGGTCCGTGCATGTAAATTAACAGATTAAAACAGGGAATCTTATCAGAATTGCACGTTTTCATCATTCCTTTCCGATTCCATGCTCCGCCAATGACGCACACCCCATGCCCCTAACAGGAGGCACAGCGTCTCCTGCATCTTTTAAATCAAATGATGTTCCCAAGCTCTTGCTTTGGGGATTTGCTGAATTAATTCACTGACTCTTGACATTATTAAAGTTAATAAAACTTTTGTTAAGTCATATCATATGTGGCATTATGCAAATGTGCAGTTTTCTGAGAACAATGGATTTCTAGCAATTACTTACTACGATCATATCCTATACACTAATTGTGTTAAATTGCCCCAGTATGCTCTGCTTCTAAGACAGTTTGATTAATGAGGACTCTGGACAAGGAAAATTAGTTGAGACTTAGGAATTGGCTAATGGTGGCATATGGTAATATAATAAATACATGGATTTTATATCCATAGGCACAATATTTTTTTTCTCTTGGTTTCCTTCTGTATAGCTAATTTAGGTACAGCTCTGCATCTAGAGAGATAGACTAAAAAATTCTTTCCAGGTTCCCCTGAGTCTAAGCAGATGTTATATATGTCAGAGAGAGACATGGGTTAAGATGGGTACTCTTGTTCCATTGAGGACTTGGCTGTCTACTGAAGTGATTTAAGGTGTGGTTCACCGTGAGTGGTTCTGAAGCACCGCAGGTCTACTTGGGTGAAGATTTATTCATGCATGACCTGTTTCACAAAGTATGAGGAAAAAGGCCTGAAGAAGAATGGACCAAATAAAAAATCACAAATACAGAATGCAAGACAGCCAAATAGTAAAATGGAAAAACAATAGGAAAAGAATTTGAAAGGCAACAATTTACAAAAACAGAAATATTATCCCAACCATCAAAATATTTTTGAATAGTAATATTAAAATATGTCGTAGATTTAGGGCTAATTGCAATTATGATTTTTTATGTGTCTGAACAAGTTTCAAGAAAACCATTTTGAAAATTTTAAACAAATAATACTTTAAATGGAAAGATCATTATAATAGAAACTTGCAAAAGCACTAAAAGTTAATGTATAGGTAAGAAGAGATGGTAAAGCTAATAATTGTTATTAAAATCATTCTTATAATAATTATTTGAAGAAAAACTTTACCAGAAATATTTAGAGGATGATTGTAATATATCTAAGTAAATATACACATAGATAAACAAATTAACATATAAAACAAAAGTAAATGGCTGTAGAAATAAAACCGTATTTATACAGAGAAAAAATTAGGTAGTAAAACAATATATCTTAAATCAGAGGCACATTTATCAATAAATGGACTAGTAAACTTTGGAAAAATTTGTTGGTGAGTAATTATCTTTCCAGTTCACATACAAGATGCTGTAAAGGAGCTGTAGGAGTCGTTTAGCAGAGGGATTGGTTACATCACATGTGCCCACTCTGATCAATCTGCAGAGCTGCCTGAGAGATGGATTGGAAGGGCCTTTCCCAGGCTCTGCTGGGAAGGCATCCAATGATTAATTACTATACAGCAGGCAGACTCATTTAAACACAATTTGCCCATGATTATGTTCCTTTCTGTCTTCAGAAAAAGTCTGACATTGACACTGTGATTTCAAAATGTCTTGCTTGAGAATCATATCTCCTGCACCACACTGACATACGTCCCCTGTGAGATACTCTCCTCGAAAAGAGTACAATTCTTAGGCGAGGGAATGAATGGCCTCACCCGTTTGTTACCATTTTTCCCCACAGTGCTCGGTGTTCAGTGGGGACTGAATGCTTTCTAGTCCAAGTCTACAATAAATGTCCAAAGTCCACATCGTGGGGCAATAAACTCATGGGAAGAGCAGAGAGTGAACTACATTAGTTTTTGGAAACAAAACACAATCACTCATGTTTTGCATAATGTTGCATCAGAATCTGGACAGCTTTTACCGAGAGTTATTATTCATTATTACAGAAAAAATGCAAAGTACTTCCTACAATTCTCCAAACTGTCCATTATGCCAGAACACTCTGAAAAAAGGAAAGAGGATGTTAAGACAAAGGAAACAAACAGAGATTAGTGAACAAAAAGCAAAAACAGAGTGTACTGCTTCTAAAAAAGCCTTCAGTCTGGCTGCTTTTTATATACATAATTACAAAAGAGGTATGTATATATGCATATAGATATAGACATGTATACATATATACTAATATATAATCATATTTTAGATTTTAGGGTCTATCATTTAGATAAAACTCTCCTGAAGTCACTGTACTTTTTAATAATTCCAGAGAGATGAAAATATGTACTGTGATTAATTTAATATTTTTAAAGGAAAAATTTCAGCTATTCATCAATAAGCCTTCCTATCGTCCTATTTATTTTTAGAGAACAGGGAAGGGAAGGAGAAAGAGAGAGAGAGAGAAACATCAATGTGTGGTTGCCTCTCGCTTTCCCTCTACTGGGGACCTGGCCTGCAACCCAGGTATGTGCCCTAGACTGGGAATTGAACCTGAGACCCTTTGGTTCACAGGCATGTACTCAATCCACTGAGCTACACCAGCCAGGGCCCATATTCAATTATTATCTTCCAAATGCTCTATCTTTCTTTCCAAAATAATGTATACCCCCAAATTATGTAATAATTTATATTCCAAAATAATTATAATTTGTCAATAAACTGTTTTATCTTTTATTTTATCTATGCATTTTCTTTCTTCTCTCTTTTACTTTTCCCATTTTGAGGTATGTGTATATGTAAAATTTCCTAAATTATTTCTATAATGGGGCAGGTTATTAAATATAATTATTTTTTCAGCATTCCTCCATTAGAAATGTAAAAGTATAATGTCCTGTCATTTTTCTTAAGGCTTTCAAAATCTGTTTGAATATTTATGCTAATATGAGGCATAGACCTAGTCAGGCCATGAGGGCTAGAGACCACATGTATTTAAATGGCAGAAGTGAAAATGATTATTAAGTATTAGACTTGGAGAGGAGGCAGGGTTAGAACGTGCATTAAAGGACAAGAAATATCTGAGTAGGTTGTCAAGAGAGAAGACAGAATTCACGTGAGGCTGAAACCGCAGACACCGTGAGAAGGTCACAGAAGCTGCGATGCGCGGTGACTCCTGTGTGAGATGTGGGCTGAAATTAGTATGAATATTTTTTATGATGTAGGTGTAGGCTAGGTCTTGAGGGGCTTACTTTTGCTAAAGAATTTTAAATTTTATGGTAAAAATAACATGTGTGTGAAGAAGAACACTGGAGGAATTCGAGCTAATGATTAGATTAATGTAATTAATGTATTATAAACATTAAGATAAGGAAAGGAAACAGGACAATAGGGGTGAAATGATGACATGTAGAAATAAGATAATTACAAAATATTAGGTTATAAATTAACTGATTTTAACCAATGAGAGTAAAAGTGAAAATAAAAGAGTTATGAGTCCTTTAGGGCCAAAGCTATGAGAAATTTATTATTTTTTCACTATAACTATAATAGTGTCTAGAGTATGGTAGAATTCCATAATATATATAAAAAAGGAAGGAAGAGAGACAGATAGAAAAATGGTTATTGAACACGTTCTGTGGTAGGCATTGAGTTAGGTGATTTAATATACAATATTTAGTGTATAAACATGTTAAACTCTAAGGAAAGTAGTATTATACCCATGTTCCCACAATTAAACACACTAAATCATATTAGGACATGTATGGTCATATTTGACAGGCACATTATAAAACCTGAACAGTAAGTAAATGTTCATAAATGTTGAGCTCACATTGGGGATTTTCAACCACATCTGGCTACAGGAAAAATTCTAACTTATTAGAGTTGTAAGTAGGGATTCTTAAAGGACAAAATAAACATGAAATAATTCTGAAAATGTAAATGCATAAGTGGTCCCCTAATTTCAGATCTCTACCAAAACATTAGTTTTTAGCTGTAAAGACATGAAAACTATTAGTAAAATTTAACTTTAATATTTAATATACACTTCACAATAACTATATTCTTCTGTTTATACAATTATATACCTCACTCAAATATAAAAACTTCAAAGACTGTGTTTGTATTTGTGTTACTCACTTTGAAATCTCAACTGTAGTTCTGTGAATATTTAAAAGAAATTTTGATTGAATAAAACTTTATAATATTTATTTTTCCTATCTTTGTAGTTCTAAACATGATGAATTATTATTCTTAGATTACTTGCTATTTTTTCACATTTTTATTGTAGGACTACTCAACTATTTAAATATATTATGACTTCCATATTATGCAGAATGTATGCCCCCAAAGATTATAATATTAATAATTGTTAAGAGAGTTGGCATGGAACCAAAGCAAAAACAAACATTTCAGAGTATTTTAGAAGCCTGTAAAGTTTTACTTTTACCCTACAAAGATTATTCTTTTATGAAAATATACATTCTCCAAAATTGAAAATATAATTATCATTAAAATTCATAATGCAGGATTAATT
Organism: Desmodus rotundus; assembly: GCF_022682495.2. NCBI lineage: Eukaryota > Metazoa > Chordata > Mammalia > Chiroptera > Phyllostomidae > Desmodus > Desmodus rotundus. Next base: position 13,889,738 of record NC_071399.1, on the reverse strand, counting down.
CAATAGTTAACAAAGAATGGTATGTATATTATTCATATATTTGATATGCAAAGGTTAATTAAATGTATATTGCCAGGAAATGGATAAAGAGGATTCAATGAAAACAAAGCAAAGGATTCATGAGACTGTCAGTTCTGTGAACTAGCAAACCAAGAGTTTCCCAAGAAGAGAATTTAAAGCAGCATCCATCAACCACGAAATGGTGAAGCTGACTACATGGTTGCTTTTATTACAAAGAATAAAATCCAATAAGTCCTCACACATGCAAAGTGATGTATTGCTAAGCAAAGCAAAGTTATTCAATGAGGCATTTCAGAAAGTCTAATTATTGTGATCAATATGGCACATCCAGGTAAATGACTACAACTGTATTAGAAAAAATTACTGTGTATCACTATACTTCCATTTGAAGTATCTATATTTTAACAATTATGCATAATTTCATTTATAAATGATTTACAATCTATTTTTTCAATTTTTTTTTTACAGATCCAATTCCTACAAATGCTATCAAGATAGAGGATAAAGAGAAAATTTTGACAGAATAAATGTGTTTAATGATGGTGATCACCTGTTTAAATTACAAATTATACAAGGTCATATTTTTATGCTAGGTAGAGTGAATTCATTAAAACACACAGATCAGAAACAAATTATCTGCAAGTAATCCTTACCTACTTCTTAAGTGAATACACAAAAATACCTTTTATGTTTAATAGTTATATTAAAATTGAGATATCCTTAATGTTAGGTATAAAAATAAAAGATACTATACAATTGGTAATAAATATTTCATTATGTGTCATGCAAAATCTTCTCATTTCATAATGAAATTTTTAAAAATTGCTAAATGACATGGAGTTCAAATCAAACTGTAACAGACTTGCAAGGTATAGCAAGACTTTCTTCGAAATGCAAGGGCCTTTAAAAATCAAAATTTATAACAAACATAGAAAAGGTTATAGAAAACATATGATGGATCTGATACAATGAAACCGCCTACACTTACATTCAGAGCTGAAAAGCAAAAACAAGCAACGACAAACAGTAAGGATGGAGGCAAACGCAATCTGTGTTCAGTTTGCAAATCCGGAAGACTTTCAAAATATCAGACAGGCAAATCATCAGTTACCCTTGACAATCATCACCACGGCGGGTCTTTTACTTGCTTGGCATTGTGGATAACTTGATTTTCAGATACACCTGAACCTGCTTCATATTTTTTAATTGAATTTTTAATTGTCTATGCCATTTTAATTTGCAACAGAGTAACAATCTTGTGGCAGTGAGTATCTTTCCTCCTCAATAGAACAGATGCACCCAATCTAATAGGAAGTAGATCTTACACTTCATCTCTACTTAACAAGTTAGCCTTATTAAGTGGTGTTGAATCCTTAGTACCTAAGTGAATAAAATTAAACTAACAGAAAAGTTTTCATTTTTACTTGCTCCAAACAACAAATATTAAAATAACCCAGCAAGTAGACTTACTATTCGGGTTAGCTAAAATTATTATGCTATAAATAGAAATATCAGCCAAGTTTGTAAGAGACTCAAAATGGTATCCACCTCTCCTTTGTCAATTTTACAGACTACTTCATGGATCACATATTTCTTCGTGGCTCCGAATTTTAAACAAAGATGTTTAGAAAATTGGGTGATAATACTGTAGATTTGCACAATATCTTATACATAATAATGCCAGAAGATAAAACCATACAATGGCATTGGGACCAGACAACACTGAGCTTCCGACGAGGCTAGCCTGGCCAGTCTTTCACGGGGAAGTCTTGAACAAGTCATCTAATCTCTTTCACTTTTACAGTTCGTATTTGTAAAATTGATGAAGAAGTTACTAATCTCAAACTTTAATACATATGATTATACAGTACTGTTGTTTTTAATTAGAAGGGGCACAAGTAGAAATTTTTTAGTAAGACAGAATCATAAATATTAGTAGGAAATGATAGGAGGAAAAGAAAAATATACAGCAAGTCTATTCTACTAGTAAGATATATGTGGGTATATTTTGAAATAAATTATCCAACTCTCATTTTACATATATGAGCATTGAGGCCAAGAAAAAAGTCCCCCACATCAGCCTAAGTCAAATTGGCCCTAACGGAACTTGAACATTTTAGTCTCGTATTCTACCTCAACTCTTGTAATTCCTTTCACTCAGGTATAAGAGCAAACCTAAGGTTACAATGACCATCTCCATTGATCAATGACATTGATTCCACTGGTAGGCCAGGCCAGTTGGCCTCCCTCCCTCCCTCCTGCATGTGTGTACTGTAGGAAGGTCGACCTTCCCAAATCCAGGAGAAAAATTCTTCAATAAAAACACACTACTACTTAACAAGATGCAGTGTCTTGTACTTTAGTCAATGCCTACCTCATGTTATGCATTCAGTGAATCCAAGAAGAATCTGTATTGAGTGCTAACTTTATTTTGTATTTCATACTTTATTATTTTTTCTATTTATTCTTAATTCAAATAGTGGGGCAGAGTTTGTTTTAAAGTTTAATTTATGCAAATGGCACATCTGCCAAGGCTAATACAATCTTTCCTTGAGTTGTGTGTTCTCTTTGTACAGACATTTCCATACACACACACGTAGTGCTTTATGTTACACTATCTATACATATACTGTGTCATCATTTTGAGACTGATATTCCAAGAAATTTGTTCAAAGTGGTGCAATAGGAACCACAGGGCAAAGCCACCTGATAAATCTCATATACTATTTCAATGCTTTATGTTTTCTTTCTTTCTAAATAATGGCTAAATATTTGAAAGGAGTACACTTATTTTAGTAATCTCAAATAAATTATCTATTAAACTGGAACTCTATGGTCCTTTGTGGGTTTTTTTTTTTTTTTTTTTTTTTTTTAGCATTAGCTGTTTCTGTAACTCCTCTGAAGATTTAGAAGCAGGTTTATTTACAAAATAAACATGGTTTACAGAAATTCTTATTTTTAACAATCCAGGTCCTCTTTAAATAAACCACTTCATAGGTTATTCTTCCTATATTTCATATCATAATGCTGATTTCCAGAGCTTATATACTGTATCCTAGCTATTAATTGAGGTGTATGACCTTAATTAAAAAGTTTAAGAAATGGTAATATACAGATTATATACTCAGAATATAGAAAAGACTTATTACCCCTTAAAGGGAAAAATATAAAAATAGAATCAATGTGTGATGCAAACTTTTCCATAATTAACTTTTATCCTTGAATTCATACTTTATGGATCAGGTAAGATGTTAGTGTAAATGTGTGTGGATAAAGTCTATCAACAGTGTTCTAAATCATGGATGTTCAGCAGTGAACAAATAAAAAGAAAAGAAAGAGTTTTAACTCAAAAGATGAAGTTGCTTGCATAATTTTAATGTTTGAAGTTGAGTAATTTAGAGACAGCAAACTGTAGTCATTAAAATAAAAATCCTTTGACATCAATGTCAACAGGGCTTAAGTCAGCATGTCCCTTCTGGTAGTGCAATTTTCTTGGCTTTATATTGTCAATTATAATTCCACTTTCTTGCTAAGTCGATACAATCGTATTACTACAGGGACTTCATTACAGCCACAGGGAGGCAGCAGCTGAGGCACACAATTTTCTTCCTAGGATGCCAGCGCGACCAGACAGTTATCGGAGCGATGGTCTGCACAGGGACAATAAAAGCTGCTGCCTTCGATGCTGCTGTGCCATTATATCATCTGACAGAAGATAACCACGACTGTACACGTGTTAAGGCGATGGAACTTTTGCTTTTACCATTACTCTGATTTAGGAAGCTTACTGCATAACGGTGGTTTCTCATTTGTCCATTTAAACATAATTCAGATTACTTATTATCTCCAGGCCTTCCTTCTATTCCTAGTGTGAAATTTGAGAGATTTAGAATTAATGGGATCTGATATGCCTCCAAGAAAATGTGTCACAGTGAAGAATAATGAAATTATTCTTCTTGATTAGATTGTGTTTGCTCACAATACCAACGTCAGAACCAAAGCTTACGTTTATGCTGTTGTAGTCCAGTCTTTTTCTTACCACCATAACTTTAAACTGTGTATGTTGGGATTTATATTCATAATTCTACTTTTAATTGGCATACTAATTGATTCCTTTCTTTCTTAATTATAGAAGGTTTATCTCTTCTGAGTTTTATGCCCTAATTTCTGCCATCTGCCTTGGTACAATATATCTTGTGCACATCACTAAGTCTTAAAAAACTCACATGTTTTACTACTTTCCTTATTATCAAAAGCAAGAATGGCTTTAAAATAAAACTCTTTCTAGCAGATAAGTCAAATATTAATAGTCATGAAATTTCTCTAACAAAAGACCAGAATGTTTTACTAGAAAATTTTCATTTCATGTTACATTGACACTCAACTAAAATGAACTAATTTTACTGCTGACTCCATGTCAGGCACTGGGATGGGCTCAGGGATCTCAAAGTTACTGCAGGAAACAGGGTTGTCCCTCCACGGTGCTCGGAGTTTAGACGACCGGCCTGCAGAGTTAAGATGACAGTGCAGCGCAATGTGGTTCTGCGTGCCCTCGCCTAGCAATGTGCATCCATTAATCACTGGGCAATTTAAAGACCAATTTAACCCTAGCATGAGGTCTATACCATGCAAATCTAATGAATTTTTGTTTGTTTCTGTTGCCTCTGGCAGAGTGCCTGCAGATAAGTACTGAATCATCTTGATCAAATAAATAATTTAACTACATCTGCCCCTATATGGTAGGCTGAGTAAGCTCCCTCACCTGAAAGATGCCCATGTTACAATCCCTAGAACCTATTACTGAACCTGGAACCTAGAGCCTTATATGGAAACGAGACTTGGCAGAGGCCATTAAACTAAGAATATTGGGATGCAAAGATTACTCTGGATTACCGCAAAGCTCTTTATATGAATGAAGAAAGAACGTGAACGTTAATAGGAAGAGATACGAGACACGGTAACAGAAACAAGTAATCTGAGTGATTTGAGCAAAAGACCAGTAAACAAAGAACGCAGGCAGACTTCAGAAGCTGTAAAAGGCATTGCCTGTTAGAGCTGCTAGAAGGAACACAGCATGGCGGGAGTCTTGATTTTACACTTCTACCTTCCAGGATGGTAAGAGGATAAACATATTGTTGTTTAAGCCACTAAATTTGTGGTAATTTGTTACAGCAGTTATGGGGAGCTAATGCACCTGCTTACCAAGAAATTGCAAAACGAAAGCATTTTCTCTAGTCCCCACCTTATAAGTATTGATTTTTAATTAGAAAGCATGGTTACAGTGGTCAAAGTATAAGAATTTCCAAAATACTGAGACGCCTCCTACAGAAAAGTAAAGGTGTGGAAGGCAAACACTGAAAAAGAGTATATTCTTACTGAGAAACGATCCTATATTGGGACCTGTTAGATACTGGAACCTATTACATGTTAGAATGTTTTACACAGGATTGAATTTTATCCCCACAGTCGTTACCTGCTCCTTCAGAGAAACGGGCTACACTTCAATACCGGCTAATTATCGATACGCAGCAGTTTTCTGAGTTGAGTGCATCAAAATCAACTGGAAAGCTTTTCTAAATACAGTTGGATGGGGACCACTCTCAGAGTTTGCGGGGAGAGTCCAAGAATTTGAAATTTTAACAAGTTTTTTTCCCCAGAGACAAGAACTTAAGAGACCCTAAAGTAGTGAGAAATATGAAACACAGAAGATATGCGTTCGTGTATTTGTTACTTTCTAGCTATGAAATTGCTTTTAGCTTCCTTTTTTATCCAACCAGTCTCACAGGTCCGTTGGGATGAGAGAACAATGCAGTATTCATAAAAATTTAAGTAAGGCTGTAAGGTCATATAAAACACAGCAACTGCCGTTAATAAAAGCCAGCGGTTTATGCCTATGGTAATGTTATCTAATACTCTGGATGGTTTTCTGTGGGTGGATATAGTAAGTATGTACTTGATGTTCTTCAAGCTCTCTGCATGTATATTGGTTACGTTTCAAATTAAAAAGAAAATATGTGTGAATATTTATAGTGTGCACGAAGGTATGTACGTATGTGCATTGCATATGTTTGCTTGTGTAGACATTATAACAATTAGGTGGACCTAAATAATTCATTACTTTCTGATCTGATAACCAAATCTTTAATGCTCTGTTTCAAGCATGTTTTTTCTTTTTTAAAAAATTGTGTACCCACTATTACAGCAACATTGCTATGTCTACATTGTTATGTTTCCTCACTGAAAACTCAACAGATACTCATCACAGGGAAAATGAGATATTCATTTACCCTGATTTGTAAAACATTGGTTTACTTACTTTTCTATAATAAATTATCATATAAACTTGATCTCTTCTAACTCCCTCTATCACATAAATGGCTTCATTGTGTGTGCTTTCCTCTGATTTATCATCACCTCACAAGTTCAACATCGATAACCAGGATGAACGTGGCTGGGGTTAGTTTCCCTCTCTCAAGTTTCCATTCGGCTGTTTTCTCCTGAAGAACCACTGTCCCTAATTTCCCTTTGTTTAAAGCCCTTCAGACAAAATTAAACACAAATCATTTGAAAATAGCAGTGACTTTCTTTTTAGGAAACATTCTAAATATTTTCTCAAGGTCAAGGTATATCTACCGCTGGCAAGCTGCAAACCAAGTGCCTATGAGACAAGTATCCATGTCTTTACATACATGTGTATGCACTCACACATATAAAAACATACAACATGCACACACACAGCTAGAACGGGCAAAGGAACTGATCCATAAGTAGAACAATAATGACCCGACATGTTTTAATGCCAGAACAGTGGACTGTGTGTATGGCTACTCTCAGACCCAACAGAGCTCCGCCCAGGAGTGGCTGGCTGGCCTTGAGCAAATCCCATCTGTCTGCAACCTCATGTATCTTCCATACAATTAAGGAATGCTCACCTTCTCAAGCCCCTTCCATGTTGAATAGCCTGTGATTTGGCCTTGGCAGAATGCCTTCAGGACGAAAGTATATAGCAGCTTTAGGGAAAACAAGTGTGGGGACTCACTCAATTAACAGTCAATTAGATTGTTCGGATAACTTTTACATTTTTAAAAGTATAAATTTGCCATGTTAACATAGCACATGGCCTGACCACTGTATCAATTTGACCAAACAGAAACTTTGAGATTGTTTAGTATGTAGGAAAAATAACAGACCTACTCAAAATGAGTGAAAAATGCGTGTTCAAGAAGGCGCCGCAGAAACGGGCAGCCCTTGGGCCTCCAGCCCATCAGTTTAGTGTTAAACAATGGGAGGAATAACACCTGCCACCTTCAGACAGATGGACTTGGAATCCTCGGGACAGGTTGTGGTCTTTATCTTATTTAGTGTCTGTCATAATGATGGGTGAAAATATATTCTGCAGTGTTTGTAAGCCTTTCATTTTAATGGATTGATAGCCCCAGATGTGGCACTTTATGACTGGCTTCCAGCAAAATATCTCACAGAGCCTCCCCAATTATACCATGAATTCTTGGCAGAAGTCGGAACCTTTGCATTAACCTCCTTCTACCCAGCACATGAGATAGCACTGCTGTAGAAACTATTTCAGAGCAAGTATGATTGAACAGGAAGTTCACTTGTTATGTAAGCAGATTCGGTAAAAGATAATTTTATCATTCAACAGTAAAAATACAATTTGATCTTTAAACTAGGATGATTAGCATTTTGGTGTACCAAATACATATTTTATTATAATTTTTCATAAATAGATATGTCCATATAGCTTAAAAAGCAATAAAGATTATGGAACTCTTTTGTAGTTATTATTTTTTCACTCCTTGCAAACTGAAGCAGCATTTCCTTGCACTGCAGTAACTGCACCAACTTTGAAAATGTTAAGTAATTGGTGCAGAATTATCTTTGATGGGCTTCAGTTAAAAATAAAAAGCCAAAAAAAAAAAAACCTGTCGTCAAACTTTTGGAAATCCTGAAACCTCAAAAGAGTAATAGTTTAGAGAATTCAAAACAACTCATAGCTGCCTCAAAATGTGTGAGGTCACTTTTTTTTTTTTTTTTTTTTAATAACACAGCGTTTTCAAAGGTTCAGCTATAAGCAACCATGAACTGCTTATAGACATTCTTAGTTTCGACTGCATTTAGATTATGTTAAAAGATTTTTAACTGAACAAACTGCAAGGGCACTCTCCTAACAAAGCCTGGCTTTATGCGAGGGCTGCTACTTTACTTCTTCAACCGAGGCATTCAGCAGGCACTCTTGAGGCCTCTGTGCCACGCGGCACTGTGCCAGGCCCTGCCTAGGGGACAGGGGAGACGTTCAAGGCATTTAAAACCGAGTGAGAGAGTGAAGGTAGTAAGAATAACAGCAGATATAAATAACTCAATCAGTAGATTATGCAGATACAAGTCTCTTCCCAGGAAAATGGGCTGGAAAAAGGTGATGTACATTTCTCTGTATTTCACTTTCTCCTCCAAGGTTGACTCAACATGGAGTGTCACAATGTACAACAGTAAAACTGTCGAGTCACCTTTTGTTTTCTCGAAAATAGTGGCCTGAAGAGCAAATAAATATTCAAAACAAGGTACAGATGTCACTGAATATTTACATTATTTCTAATTATTCTGCATTGCAAATAATCCTTTGAAGAATACACATGAATACGAGTCTTTGTCTGAAACCACTGATTTTTTAGGAAATATTATTGGAGAAGAGACAAAAGTATTTCATGTTTCTATAATTTATTACTAAATTGACATACAAAAATGTTATACAATGGCCAGTCTCAGAGAATAGTGCCCATTTCAACTATACAGGCAAAAACATTGGGAATTATCCTTTTAAATGTTTAGGTAATTTTATATGTAATAATACTTACTTTATCTGATTTCAAGTGAGCCATTTTCTCATATATTTATTAGCAACTTATACTGCTTCCTTGAACTGTTAGTTTAAATTCTGCTCATTTTAATATTGGATTTAATGGTTTTTGCCAGTTAGCACATGCACTTTATGTATTACTTATCAATATTTTCTTCTAAATCTGTAATTTATATTCTTCTGATTCAATACAATTTTATTATTTTCAAGAGATTGAAAAAAAAGACTATGATCCCCCCGTGTTGCAATCACTTAGGGCACTCCAGGCCACACGCCCCTCTCACCATGCCTCAAAGATCTCAGCATTAGGCTCACTTTCTCTCTGCCCCGCTCAGTCATTTTGAATGCGACAGCCACACAGTACACATGCTCACTGGATGGCGTCTACCACCCCCACTGACTAGTACAGTGAAGTCGTCCTGGTTCACGCATGCACATTCTAGTCCTCTCTCCTTGGCTGCCAGGTTACATTGATGTTACGCAAACCAGTCTCATTATTAACAATGGCTGGGTTTTTGTCGGGCAGACTATATATACATACACGTACTTTTGTACTTATACAAAGTGTTCATACCTTATATGTTCCGTTTTATTGTTGTTCCAGTACAACTGTCTCTGTTTTCGCCCTACCACATCCCCCACCCCACTCATATATTCCTTTACAACTCAATTATTACTTTGCTAACATTCTTTATATGATTCCATGATATTTAATGGGCAGTTATTTATAAATTTCACAACTAACCCCAATTATAATTATATTAATTCATAAATTCAATATCCTACTGATGGGCATTAGATGTTTTTATGTCTTTCTCATCATGAAAAATAATTGATTAACCATTCCAGTCCATACATCTTTGTACACATGCAAAGGTTTCCGCTAAGACTTACACCCAGAGAGTGCAATTAAAGATACCAGGGACATCCAAATGCTATGAAATTAAATTAGTAAAACTACACACTAAGTTTCTTGCATTTGGTTCATTTTTTTCAAAAATAATGAAAATAATTATTTAAAGGGATGGCTGTAAAGTTGACTTTTTAGACAATTTTCAAACCTTTTAAGCACGATGGTATGAACTGTTACTGTCTCTGAAAGCATTCCCATACATGGAGCTGAACAGGTGGTGCTTGCTCTTTAATTGTTCAGAAAAGCTGATCCCGAGCCACATGGGGATTATATGTCATTTTTGGTAGACGAATTTTTTTCCCAACACTACATATATGGAAAAATCTACAAGGATGCACTGCCGTACTTCATTAGAGGGAAATGTGGAGAAAACAGCATTTCTTTTATGCCCCAAGTCCCATGTTCAAAAATATGTAGATGCCCTTGATGAATCCTTAAAACCTAATAATGTTAATATATAGAAATTTTCTGCTTTGGAGGAGTATATAACTATCTCCAACTCACACAGCTAATAAAATCAAAAAAATCTGGGATTCTAATTCAAATTTGTCTCAAAATGCAGTTATGAAGTTGACTTATATGGATGACACTTAGGTAAACTTAGTTTAATTAATAATGCATAGCCCAAATAATTATATGGGTTTTATATATTAAAATCCCAACTCCAGACAAATTCAGATTCCTTAGGGAACCCAGTCTCCATATGTAGACTGAAATTTTCTTCCTTTGTTCTTCGCTGGCATCAGCTTATACCCTACTGTACTATTCCATGACTGTGTGTTAAAACCAGGAATACAACTTCCCTCACAAGGAGTAAGCTCCTTAAAATAATTTACCTAAACTGTGCATCTGTGGTATCTCTCAGTCACTACTTCTCAGCTAAAGGTCCAGTGCTTAATAGGTGAACCTAGAGATCCACAGCATAAAGGGCAATACGCTGAGGAAAGGGCAAGTGGATAAGCAAGACAAGATTGTCAGAAGAAGTGGGAAATCATATACTAGGCATAAAGAAAGAGAGTCAGTAGGAAAGGAAACAATACATGAGAGAGAAAAAAACAGCAGTCATGACTTCGGAGACTCAGGAGAATTGGGGGAAAAACAGGGACCAGGGTCATTTGGAACAGCAAGTCAAGGCCACTCCTGCACGAGAGGCCTGAGAGTATACCCCACAGGCCAGGAGACGGCGCCACCCTTGGGACAACCCGAACCTTGACTCTTGAAGACAATTAGCTTTGGAGATAAAAGTTGGGCTTTTTGGTCCAGAAAAATGCCTTGAAAATAATAAACACTCAGCAAAGAATTACTTTTTCTTTACCCTTGAAATTACGAAATAGTAAAAAGAGAACATTTCATTTTACAGTTAGGAACACTGAGAACCTGATACATTGTACCACTTGGGCAGGTACTTGAGCAGAGTCACACAGCAAATTAAAATGCCAAGGAATGGTTGTCACCTATGTAAATATTATAGTTGTGTTCATTTAAAAAGAAATTGTAGCTTTCTTAAAAATGCTACTAAGGAAGGTTAGTACACAAGGATAATAAAACAAATGGTTTATGTTTTCAAATAGCTTTAAACTAACATTATTTAAAAAATAATGGGATGGGGCTCTGGCTGGTGTGGCTCAGTGGTTAAGTTCCAGACTGCGAATCAAAGAGTCGCTGGTTCAATTCCCAGTCGAGAGCACATGCCTAGGTTGCGGGCCAGGTCCCTAGTAGGAGGCCCGCAAGGGGCAACCACACATTAATGGTTCTCTCCCTCTCTGTCTCCCTCTCTTCCTCACTCTATATAAATAAGTAAATAAATAAATAAATAAATAAATAAATAAAATCTTTAAAAAATAAAAATAAAGGGATGGAGCAGGGGGTGGGCAGGGGAGAGCAATGGGGGGATATTGGGACAACTGTAATTGAACAATAATAAAAAATGGAATTTTAAACATGATCATAAAGAAGATTTTAGGTTGTTTACTTAAGGAAAAATTTAAATCATCGTTTGAGTTTATATTGTGAGATAGAACAACCCACAAATGGAATTTAGATAAGATTGATCGTTTTTCTTGCCCTAGACAAGAAACTGAGTTTTGTTCTCTGTAACATGTCACCTTCCTCCCACGACAGCAGGTTTTTCTTTGTCACAGACTTTAGGAGAGAATGAAGCTGCTGCTTTCTTCTGAGAAATCCCACTCTGTCTGGTGATTCGACTGCTTGAGGTCAAGCCCCAGTCTTACCTTTGTTTTGTGCTTTTCAGAATACTATGAATTTTTTGACTACATTGCAAGCACTCAAAAACTATATGAGGAAAGGGCTCCATCATTCCTGACCTGTTACCACCGTATCGTGGTGTTGAAATAAGATTGCATGGCCGTGCATCTCACTTTGTTACCATGGTTAAAGAAGGATCCTAACAATTACTCAATTTTCTGTACAATGCAGCCCCACTAAAACTCAGATGTCAACCTGCTTATTCCCAGAGAAATTACTACTGTTCCCTTAAAATACTCCACGCCCACGTGTTACTGGTTTTTAAACCTATGAAACACGGATCGCGATGTCAATGCAATGCCAGGATGCCATTTTCTGTATGAAGCAGAGCACGATCGACTCCTGCAGAAGAAGAATGACACGTCACTTTCACTCCATTGCCAGCCCCCACTGATTGTCAGGGGCTGCCTGCAGGGTCCCTTTTTCACAGGCATCGTGAGGCCAAGTGTAGGCTCAGCAGGAAAGCGTGCCAAGGTCAAGTACTGATGTCTGCCATGCGCACGCAGCAGAGTGAGCGATGCTACATGAGCCGTGAGTTTTCCTGTCTGTGCGCCAGAGCGTACACTGTGTAGTCCCTTTAACTATCAAGAGAGAGGCACATTCTTGCCAGATGATGTCATGACAGGTACTATAAACTGCAAGGATGTACCCTGACTTTTAGGAGGCTTGTTTGCTGCGTGCTCCAATGAAGTGACAGTAGACCCCCAAACTGTCCTCATTCCCCGGGACTCCATCGTCAAAGGAACTGAATGTCTGTGTTCATACTGTTGTGTCCAGTGTCAGGCCGCTCTGAGGGCAAATTGTTATACCTGTCTTCCAGACATGTTTGAAAATAGCTGAGAGAGAATTATTTGTTACTTTTACTTAAACGCATTCTGATGTGTTCCTTGATGTCAAAGAGAAAAATCCCCATTTTACAAAAAACCCGGAAATTCCAAAAGGTCATCGCCTCCACAGTTAGCTGCTGTCCCGTCATTTCAGAAAACGCTCTCCAAACAGTCCACTCAGCAACAGTGACAATGGGGATCACGTTAACTAATAATAAATGTCAAAGTGCTATACCAAATAAATGTTAATTGATTAATTAATTGATGCTTTTATAATTACTTACTCTCTGCTTTTAAGCCCAGTCTTGCTCTCTGATTTTGAACCTAATCTTAGAATTCTGCATCCAATTCCTGTCTCTAACTTTGCTAGATGCTTTATTTTTAGTCTCTTGATTTTGGACTACACTCTAGCTCCAATTAATTTGCCAAAAAGATTCCACAGAACAAGAGTTTACCAGAAAAATGTTACCTTGAAATGTAACAACCCATAAGTCCCCAGAAAATCCTATCTCCATCAGGAATAAAAATATTTGGTAAATTCTAGAATTTTACTCATTCACGATTGGTACCAAAGAGAAAAAGTCATAAAGATAATCTAGTTATTTGCAGATATAGGCCATGTTCCCTCAGGAATTATGTAATATCATTTTGGGGATGGGAGTGAGGTTTAACATGCTCACATTAGAAAACATTCTGGAATTTAAGTAGCAATTAAAAAAGAATAAATGACTAAGATGAATTTTGTGCTCAAGTAAAAAACATGAACTATAGCCTCTTAATTCTGTAATTTTAATTCCCTTTTATACAATAAACAATTACAGTTTCCATACACATTCTTATAATATGTGAGAACACTAAGAATCATTCTTTATCCCTCCCTCCCTATTAGGACTGCATCTAATAATTTATCAACAAGTTTTGCCAGTTGCGCCTTTAAACTGTATCACTACCATATCTATTCTTCTCCAACTTTTCCACTACCATGTAGGAGTGAGATAAAATCAAGCCATACTAATATCACTAAAATAATCCCTTTATTTTCACCTGTTTTACACATTGTCCCATCATCTCCAATTCCTGACTTATGACTTGCTTTTATCATATATCTGACGTCATTTTCTTGCCTCATATTTGCCAATAGTTCCCTCTTGTAGGCCTCATTTGGTTTCTAAACCCCTCAACTCATGCCATCTCCCTTCTCTATGAGTTTTAGCTACAACGGTCTTGTAGTTCCTCAACACCGCAAAGAGCCCGACATCCTTGAGGACTGTTTCTGCTGTTCCCGCCACCTGTTATGTCCCTACCCTGCCTTCTCAGCATCCTGGTTCTTCCTCATTCTCCTACATTTTCAGGTGTCAACTTACCTGTCACATGTAATGCTACTATATCACCTACATTACCCCCATTTTAATCTCCTAGTAGTTTATCTAATTTGTCATAGGCCCTCAAACCAAAAAAGAAATATTTGTTTACTGTTTCCCTCCATTAACCTAAAATTCTGAATGGAAAGGTGCAGAAATATATTATTTACCACAGTACGTGCAGCATCCAGCAAAATGTCTCACATGTATCAGTGAAAAATACATACTTGTGGACGGAGAGAATAAGGAGGAATCCTATGTGTACCTTACCGTTGTCACTGTTTTTGTGGGTGGCAGCGTTATTCTTATTGGTGATGGTGATGGGTCATTTGCTTACTTGTGGAAAGTTTTTACAGTTGAGGCTATTAAGTGTTAGACTCCGAAGTACCGAGTAAATTACCCAGTAAGCAGAGAAGCCAGGGTATCATTCACTGTCTGCTGTCAGTATTGGTTCTAATAGTTCACAATACTGCTTTCATGCTCATCACATAGTCAGGGAGCATATGAGAATGGGAAAACCACTGGCTGATAGCCCAACAGCCTTTGATGTAAACCCTGCTTCCCCTATTCATGGACCGGGCTTCATCCTCAGGGTCGGGTTTGTTTTTTGTTGTTTGTTTGTTTGTTTTAAATCTATCAACTGGGGCTGTTAACTTCTTTTCGGTTTTGACCAAAGTTGTAAGTATACACATACACATAAAGCAAGGGACATGGAACAAGAATTCAGTGAAATTAGATTCTGTGTCTTCTCCTTCCTCATGATTACTGGCGTACATTTAGTTGCTTCTGGTTGCCAAAGAGTGTGTTGCCCTTCTTCGTATTGCGTTTTCTCCAGCACTGACGTGTTTTCTCTGCACGGCAACTGCTTCAACACAACTTCCATGACATTCTTCACCTTTCAAAGTCTATGGCAGATTTATTTCCTATCGTATTACTCATTCAACTTGGTAATTTAGTAACAGTGGATGGACTAATTTTTAGAAAAACCATTTTCAAACATTTCCCTACCAATATGGTACATTGATTCTCCATAACATTTATGCAAAAGAAATTGGCAACAGTTTTAAACCACAGGCACTCTTGAACGCCACCCAGATTTTCAACAATTTCAAATCACTATCCAAACTGTGAGCCCCAGCAAAATGCACTGGGTACAGAAATAAAGTGACAATTACCAAACAACTAGAAGGAATTTTTTATCTCAACTTGTGGGATTTACACGATCAAGAAGAGAGAAATGGGAAATGGAAAGTATCCAGGCAAACAAGCATTTCAGGCTTATCTTGGCCACTATGTCAACACAGACAGATGGAAGCACATATACAAACTACACCTTGTGTAAACTCATAAGTATGTTTTCATAATATTGTCAAGAGATTTCAGAGTATTACTCCAGAACATTTTTTACTTCTAGTTAAAAATCCAATTGGGCCACTTGCGAAACAATCACTGTTCCTGATGTAAGGAACAAAGACTAGATTTCAGACTCTCTAGTGACTGATGAGAAAAGTTCTACTTTCCTAACAATGAAGATGGAGATTGTTGTGGTCAATTATCATCAGCAGGAAAAATACGTCCTGCTCCTTTGTCACTTAATTGTTGCGAACACACAAAAAGATAATTACAATACAGAGGTTCTAAAAAGCTGCTTTTCAAAAATGAAGTGCCAAAACTCTTCTCAAGGTGTAATGAAAATAACCTATAAACACAGCTTTCCACAAATTCATTTCAGCTTATGTGCTTTATTTGAGGCTTCTTTTAAAAGTGTGGGAAATACACGTGTATCATTTTAAAGTTTTGGACTTGAAAAATGACAAAAGAAGATCCAACTTGCCCGGGATCATTAATACTCCAAAGTAAAAATAGATTTTTTGGGTACAAGTTAGATGCAATTAGACTTACATGACTGCATAATAGGAAAACATTTGGAATGAACAGTTCCACATGTAGAATTCTTTACAGATGATAGAAGGATTTTTACTGGTGTTATTTCATTTGTTTTGTATAATGAAGTGATCAAATGTTTGTTTCTATTATGAACTATTTTTAAACCTTTTAATTAGTTATGTATCATTTTATTTTTAGGAAAGACAATTTAAAGATCTCTAAGGTTGCATTTAGCTAAATATAGATTCCAGTTAAGATTGTAATAAACTCATCAGTGTTTAGGAATAAACAGGTTTTTACCTGTGGTGACATTTGGTTTGCTAACTTATTTATTCTCTTATATAATAATAATGTTCATCAGTATTATGGAAATAATCTTCTCAGTGTTTAAAAATAATCAGGTTTTTAATCTGTGGTGACATTTAGTTTATTAACTTATTTATTCTGTTACATAATAACAATGTTGGGATCACAATAAAATGAATTAGTTTCTTGGTTGACAATTACCTTGGAACAGTACCAAATTATGTCAACAGAAATTTCCAAGTGACAATATCTGCCACCAGATGTCTGTAAGTCACTCTGAGATCCCTGGAAGGAAGATGTTAGGTAAATAATAGCATAAGTTTCTTTCAGAAAGTCTTAATTAGGCTTCCTGGCATAATGAGAAGTACCTCATGAAAAAATAAAATTTAATTGAATATATTGAGCTAAATTTCTTCCACTAATCAAGAGTATATGAAGTTTAGATATAAAAATGGCATCATACTATTCAGCTCTTTAAACACCAGCATTCCTGATACATCATTTTAAAACCTAGTACCCAGAACTGAAATCAGAGCTATATTTGTTCTCTAAGGACTGATAAAGGTGCTTGCTCAAAGAGCAGTGGTTCATATATACTTTTATTTCTTTCTTATACTTTTTTATTCTTAACTGAGGACATTTTTCTCATTACTTTTTAGAGAGAGAGGAAGGGAGAGAGAAAAGCCTCAATGCAAGAGAGAAGCATGGATCGTTTGCCTCCCATATGCACCTGGACCAGGGACCACACATGCCCAGACCAGGAATAAAACCCGCAATCCAGGTACACCCGTATATGCCCTGCCTGGGACCCCAACCTGCAACTTCTCACCACTGGAGCTCACAACCAACTGAACAACACTGGCCAGGGCTACTTTCATTTATTTTTTGACCATACCATAAAGAAAATAATCAGAAGGAAAAAGGAGGCAGCCAGAACATGAAGAAGTTATTAATTCATACATAATATCATTTTTGTATTCATAATCAGCATGATAGATTTGAGCTCCCTGGTTTATTGAATGAATTGGCAAATAAACTCAAGATACATAAGAAAATGTTATATTGGGAACTTCTACATTGCTGCTATTTCACTGCTACAAATTTAATTCAGTGATATTTATTAAAAATCTACTAGGTGTAAGCCACTGACTCAGGTCCTGCAGAAAATCCAGAATGAGTAAGACACATTTCTGGCGGCAAGGTGGGGCCGCTGTTTTAAGTGGGAAGAGAGGATTCATCGAGATGCCCATGTACAAAGCAGAAGATGTGTTTCATGAGAGATAAGATATGTCTGTTATAAGACCTTTGGGTGCACAGACATCGCCACAAGTGAGGGAAGACTCGAATCTGAAGGAATTCCCAGAGAGTTAGGTGTTCACGGGTGCACACTCATGAAGGCATGAACACGACTAAGTCTTCACACTGAGCTACAAAACTGAAGGCCAGAATGCAAAAGTCATAATTAAATATCCAGATAATATTAATGGGAGTGAAACCCAATGATGTTTACCATATGTATCTAAACCTCGAATCAGTTATTTCTTTTAAAAATTCAATTTACTGAGCTGTTTGTTACCATTGGCCACAGAAGACTTAAATGCATTTTTTGCTTTTCATTGAATGTATTGGGATGACACTGGTTAACAATATTATACAGGTTTCAGGTGCGCAATTCTGCAGCACAACTGAACACCGGATTCTGTGCTTATCACCTAAAGTCAATTCTCTCTCCATCACCATTTAAATGTTTAACAATTAATAAAAATGAGCAAATGTCAGGGAAGGAATCTTTTGTTACAAAACAGTCAAAAAGTAGTCACCAAATTAATAAAGATTTGGGGATCAGAATCATCTAAAATACCTATTTATTTTCTTTACCATATTTTAATAACATATTTCTCATTTAAAAACCATTGACTCCAAAGTGATATTTACTGCAAAATATCTAAACATTGATTCTTCCCAAGTAACATATTTATTATTATTACTTTTGGGGGGGGAACAATCTTTGCTACCTCAAACTGACAGGTTAAGGGAATGTGTGGGTGGATCTCGGTGAGTGTGCAAGCATGAGATGCACTGAGGAATTCTTTCTGCAAAAAAAAGTCACTTATAGTTTATTGGTTTTTAAAAATTGTTTCTGAAAATAAGGTTATTTCAGACTTGTTTTAAATTCCATTTGTATTGGTCTCTATGTTAAAATTTATAAAAATAAAGTTATTAATAAATGAAATTAACATGAATTAATAGTTACACATTAATTCGGGGTGATTTATTTGTCCTTTGCTGAAAAATATTTTCACCCTAAAACTCAGTAAAATGCTAATGAGAAAATTCTTTTTTTGAGTAGAACTTCCAATTCAGAAAAAAACTTCAGTAAAATATGGTTCATAAAGAAATATTTCAATAAGTAGCTAAAGTGCTAAAATGACCTATCCTACCAATAGACTGGAAAAAATCCAAATCAATATTAGGAGAGTGGTTTAAAAATATGGCTTATCAACACGGCGGTTATTAAGTAGCCATGAAATAACCAGAAACAAGCTCATTTTGATGCAAAGGTATGTCATTCACGAGTAAACATAGTAAATGTAGACAGCCCGTGCAGTATGCAAAATATATGTCTGTATGATATGTAAGTATTTGGCAAGTCATTTGGGATATGCTTTTTCATTCTTGGTGTCTTGCTGCTCTAGGCCAACGCATTATTTCTTAAAGAGGGAGAAGGAACAAGCCCTTGAAAACAACAACAAAGACAGCCTCCAGCTTTTTCTCCAAGTTAGGATTTCAGGAAACATTGGCTATGACAGTTTCTGAGTCCTTATGCGAGAGCAAGTTTTTTTGTTGTTCTTGTTCTTGTTTTTATACGCTAGGAAAAGAGGATTTAGGATTTACAGCTACGGAGCGTGGATTAGTCAGAACCTAGAGTTTTATTTTGTTTTTTTCCGAGGCCATAGATTTGGAAGAGTTCAGGTTTTTTATGAGGACAGTTTTAGGACAGCAGGAATATTAACCAACCAAAAAAAAAAAAAACCCTTCCAAATATGGGGAGAGGAGTCTGTTCACAGGGGCAGGTGCCCACAAGCAGAGGGGGCCTGAACTCTCTCCAGCACCCGGGACTGACCCTGCAGGGAGGTGCATGCTGGAGGAATGCCCCCCACAGAGCCCTGGGGATGAGGCTCAGATGACCCAGGGCAGTTTCAGTAATGTTCTTAACTAGAATCTAAATTTAGAATTTAACGTGCATCATTACTTCCCTCTGGAGATATTTTTTTCATAACAATATAAACCCTCCTTTCTAGTGTACTGCATTGAATAAGTCTGTAAGATTGTAAGTCTGTGATCAGAACCATGTTTAGGTGGTCATTAACAGAAGAAATGGTAAAATAGAGAGACTCAAAATGGTCTCTTTGGTAAAGTTTATAAAGCCTAATCATTTGAAATCATGAAATTAGGGTAACTTGAAATGTAATGTATTGAATAACAATTTTAAGATGATGCATTCTTGCAAATAGTATTTTATTTGTCACTTGTGCAAAAGCAACTGATGAGTTATTTCTCACTATCCCAATTGTTAGTGCATGAAGAATTTGCAAAGGTGAAACTCCATTAGGTTGCGTAAGTAATATGCAGACCACACTTAAAACAATTACATTCTGAAGCAAAGGTAAAGTTTAAATGTGTAAGAGTAATTAACAAAAAGGAATGCAACAGCTTTAAAAACATTTAAATTACTTACCTAAAACATAATTATAATTATGAAACTCAGCTTAGGGAAAAACTAATAGCCATTACCCTTAACATGAAGGAATAGAAGAGTTAATAATATACTAAACCGACATATTAAACAGAAAGCCAGCCTTCTACAAGAATGTCAGGCACATAGAGATTGGGGAGAGGAAAGCAAAGTCATGTACTGTGCAATTGGCTATAGGAGAGAATGGCTTTCAGAGACTGATGACAACACCTGAACCAAGTTCGCTTGAGTCACTTTGCAATTTATAAAGATTCGAAGGTATATATTTTGGAATGGGTTTGGATAAGATGTGAGAGTTGAGCAGGAATATAATGAAGTTGGTCATGCATAGCTAGGAAGGAAAACTGAAATGCACATGGTGACCAGTTCCATTACCTACATGACATCACTTGATGCTATGAACAAAAAGTAGAAAGTGAAGACTGTAAGAATCAAGCACACGTTCTCTTGCCATCAAACAACTGACTGCCTTGTTAATGACAATTGAACATAACAACTGTGTTTAACTGGTCAGTGACAGTTAGTTTAAACCAGTTTAGCCTCTGCTATCAGGGGAGCACAAGCCCTCCACGGAGCCCCATTTGAAAACGGTCACATGACTGGTAATAGTTTTGATTTTTCCAGAATAAATTACACCAAATTATATCATCCAGTACAATTTTCCTCTCTTGCTTCTAGGTTAAATGTGTTGTCAAGAAACTGATCAAACGACCTCCCTCTTCCTGCTGGAGAAATGGCTCAGGGACAGGCTCCATGGTGAAAGCAGGCAGGAGATACGGACGATCTACAGAACCACTCAGCTCTGCCCTCACGGAACTTTAAGCCTTTCACGGCAGAGGCACAGCACAATTACATGAGCCTGTTCTTTCCTGTTTCCCAACTATTTGAAACACCATTATTCTTCCTTTTGCCCCCCTTTTCACATTCCTTCAATCCAATTTTATATACTATCATGCCTTTTAGTAACAAGAGAAGGGCGAGCTAGATATTTATGAAAAGAAAGGATTCTAAGGTGGAGCACAGTTCTAGAAAAGATGAGATAACTCTGATGAATGGAAAATTGTAAGGAAAAGAAGATACCAGTTTAAACTTATCTTGATAGCTATTATTTTAAATTCCCCAAAGCCTTTAATGACAAGAAAGTAAAAATAAGTGCTAATTATATTTTTAACAGATGTTGTTTATACTTAGCAGATATTTTATATAAAATTTATGATACAAAGAGTTATAGTCATATGTGTTATTTGTAACTATAAAGACCATTACGGGACTTGGGAAAATCAATATGTGCACTATTTTATACCACTGGTATAGAATTGGTACATATGGAGTCATTTTACTGTTCTATCATGTGTCTTTTATCTGGATGTTTATGATATCTCATTAGCCACATTTGTGATTTAAGTTATGTCTTTGATCAGAAAATCATATCCTTGGAATGTTAAGCTTTAAAAGGATGAAGGGTATGAAGTAGTTTCCAGAAATGTATTTTGGCAAACAGCCAGGGATACAAGTCTATAAGCTTTTCTGTCTGAACTATAGATGCATTTGAAGTTCAGAGAAAACAGAAATAAACATGAAGTGGATTATTCAGGGAACACTTCAAATTATAAAAATGGCTTTTTTTGAGACTTTGCGAAAAGACAGTATTTAACTAGGTTGACAAGCGAAGGGTCACAGGGCAAGAAACAAGGCGTAGTGATTGAAGAAGAGAGAGGAAAAGGAAATACGAGAAGTACCGCACATGCCTTCCTGATGAGGAGAGAATTCCTACTGAAGAGTGCTGGGCACTAATTTTGTGTAAATGTTTGTGTGTGTGTGTGTGTGTGTGAAGGACTTTGAAGTGAAAATACTCTTATTAGTGTGCACTTATTTCACCATCCAAAACTTTAGGAAATAGAGAAAATATGTGTAATTCCCCTTTGCAAAAACAAGTGGGTGGTTCATAGACATCCTTGAGTTTTCATTTTTCTAAGAAAATGGGAATCATCTATTAAATGATTGATCATAAACTATCTCATGTCCTTTCGTATACTTAGCAGATATTTTCAAAGCAGCTACTATGTGCCAGGCACTGTTCTAGGTACTTAGAATTATTTAGCAATAGACCAAGGGTTGATGTAAAAATATCAACCCTTGCAAAGCTTATATTTTATAATAGAAGACAGTAAACACAATAAAAAGTAAATTATATGGTGTGTTATGCAAGTGTGTTAGAGGAAAGACCACAGGAAAGGGGACATCAATTTGAAAGACAAGTTGACTAGAACCCATTGCACTTTTAAATAGGCTTATTAGGGCACCCCTTTGTGAGAAAAGCCCATCCAGATACCTGAAGGATGATAGTACCTGCAGAGAGAAGGGCCAGAGTAAGGCCCTAAATCATACATTCACCTGGCATATTGAAAGGATGACAAGAAGGGCAGGTGACTGTTGCAGAGCTAGGGTGAGAAGTAGTACGGGAAGACAGAAGGGCAACAAGCGGGAGGGGCGGGCAGCTGATGCAGTGACACACAGTCAGTAAAAAGACACTCTTCTACTCAGGAAAAAGTAGAACCATGGGAAGATTTTGAGCAGAGGGATACCAGAATCTGCTTGAGGGAGACATTACTGATGCAGACAAGAGATGACGGAGGCTCACTGGGCCGAGAGCCACAGAGGTCATGAGACGTGAACAGATTATGATATACCATACTTCAAAGGCACAGCCGAAGAGTCATTTAAACAACTAGATGGAGAGTGCGAGTAAAAAAAAAAAAGAGTCAAGTATAATGCCAAAATTTGGCCTGGGTAAACGTAATAATGGAGTAAGGATAAACTGAGATATAGAAGACTGGGGTTAAACACATTTGTAGAAAAGTAAGAAAATTTCATATTTATCTTCCAGATGTCCTAGTGAAGATATGACTCTGGAGTTCAACTGAGCAATGTGGTCTGTAGATAAAATACCGGATCCAAACATCGTCATGGTATTTGGAGATCTAAGACGAAGCGAGGTCATCGAAGGAGTTTGTACAGAAAGAGAAGAGTAGAGGCCCAGACACTCGGCCTTGGAACCCTCCAAAGAGAAGAAGTTTGGAAGAACAGAAATTTGCGAAGTTTACTGAAAAGGATTTATTGTTGAATTTGGAGAAAATTCAGAAATTGAATTTTCTGCAATATGTGTTGTCCTGACAGCAAAATTAAAAAAAAAAAAATATATATATATATAAAGGGCTGCGAGCAACCATCAAATGCAGCTGCTGTCTCCTGTCTCCTGAGAACTGAGCCCTGGATTTAACAACACGAGACTCATAAGATTGAGGGCAGAGCTATACATGCATGTGTGCATGTGTGCATGTGCATGTGTGCATGAGTATATGTGTGCGTGTATATGTTTGTGTGTGTGCATGTGTAGGTGTGTATTCATATGTGTGTATTTATATGTCTCTGTGTATGTGTGCATGCATTGTATGTGTATATGTGTGTATATATATACATGTGTGTGTATGTATATATGTATTCACTCATCCTATAGTCCAGCAGAGTTGGAAAGAGTCCAAGTGCAGGACCCCTTTCATCACAAAAACCAAGTCTCTAGCTCAGGTGCTATCCGAGCACAGGGAGGGTCAATCGATTAGACCAGGCAAACTTGAAATAACGAACACCAGTAAATAGGTGCTGTCTGAACGTGTGTCGGTATTTATGTCCCTTTATTTTTTCTTGTTTTCTTTTTAAATGCAATATTTAGTGTTTTAAGATAGATTGGAAGCCAATAAAAATATGATGGACAATATGTAGGTGGCTGTTCAAAATAGGCAAGCGCTTGTGGTAACACTTTGATGAAGAAATAATGATGTTATGGGAGAATAGTATGAAAGACGTGCATCGGAAAGCCAGATGACTCGTGGTGCCAATAAAAAATGAGTCACTTATAGTAATGTAATGAACGCCTGCAAGTTAATTTTTGAATTTTAAATCGTTGGTTAAATAATGTGAGACACATCATATTTTTTACATTAGTTAGCTAAGTGGAGAACTGACATAAAAACAGGCAAAGCTCCAAGTCTCTCCTATGTTCTGGCTGACCCCCGTGCACCGACGTGAGCTCCTCCTACCAGGGATGAAAGAACGCGTGTGCCCTAAAATGGGTGCTGGCATTTCTGGTGCCTCAGAGGACGGAACTGTCTTCCAGAACACGGCCGAGAAGAACCACCCTCGCAGGCCTTATCAGAACTCTCTGCAGTCTGTGTGAACTTAGAAACGTTTACCATAAAGTGTGATTTAAAATAAAAAGAATGCAGGCACAAGAAGGCAGAATAACAGGAAAAGCCAACAACTAAGAGTATAACATTAATGCAAAGAATAATTAGAAATTAAAATCAAGCTTGAAAAACAAGTAAGTAATAGGAATACAACATTCTTACCACATTCATTTGCACCAAGACATAATTAAAAAGAAAAAGTACAGAAATAATACTTGAGTGTTTTGTAATTAAAAGGAACATCTCTTCGCATGAGGTAAAACATTCTGAGGACCATATAACCATCCACTGTTGAGCCCATAACCGGCCCAGGCAGCAGGTTCCTCTGGCCTCTGTCTCCCCCAGGACAAGGGAAATAATTAATACACCTTATGAGAGTCACGGGAGGAGAAAAGTCACCTCGTGGATCTTAAGTAGAGACTTGAAAAGTTTGCCCTTTTAATATTCAAAGACTGTATACTGCAGCTTACTTAGCCCCTTCACACGGTCAATGGGTAATGAACGGAAGTGACGACGATGCTGACAATTTTTAACCCTTTTCCAAGGAGAAGCCAATTGCCTTTCACTCTCGCCCTCCCCTGGGGTTGGGTGTGGTCGGTGCGGAGAGCCAGCTCTCACATACAGAATGTGCCCATAATTTGAAGGATGGCAGTGACACACACAAGAACCTGAGTTGCTAAAGGTCATGGGGGGCAGAGCTGCTTCCCCACCCTGGAAGGCACACAACGTACACTGTTATATTTGGCCAAAGCATTGTTTAGTTTCTTTGTTACTGTTGTTCAGCTTCTATCCTAACCTATTCACATATAGCTCCTGCATAATTTCCAGCATGTAAAGTATACACCACTTTCCATTTAATTCAATATACATTCAACAAATATTTAATATGTGCAAGATTACTCAGTACCTTCAACAGTCCTTAAATTTTTTTAGCAATTTTTACATATGCACATGTAATTTCTGAAAGTGCCAATGAAGAAACATGAATAACATTATTTTCTTAGGTAGCTCACACTACCAGATTTCATAAAAGCAGAAAATCAGCCTCAACTGAATGCTCATCTCTATTGAAAGCCTTAGGAATTCCCCAATGACAAATGCTTTTCATGCCAAAAAAGTGACTTTTTTAGGGTTTTAATGTCTGCTGTGCCAAGTTCATTGCAGACACATCAAATCATTGGGCAGTAGGAAATGCAAAAGATAAATATGTTCAGTGGAAACACGTATTAATGAGGCCAGTAGTTTTTTCTGTGCAGATCCATAATAAAACACAGGAATTGTAAGAAAACATTAATATCATCACAGTGATCAAATGCCTGACATCAATTCTTATAAAAATGAAGTTTCACAAAAGGCAGACACCCTCCTTTACAGATAAAATGCTTCCTGAGCTATTTTCATTCATTTTACATGTATCTGCTATGTATTAGTCAACATGTCAAATGTTTAAAACTATTTGTTTTATACTTGTGTTTAGTAAACATACAAATTTTACCACCTTATCTGACAGTTAAACTGATAATATTGTTGCAATATAATGCCTTGCTATTTAAATTTCTTCAATTTGTTTAGTGCTCAGTAATTTGAGAATTATTGTTCTTTCAGTAGAATTGAAATGCTTTTTTTAACATACTACAATATGTCTTGATTAAATTGCATATTTTGAAATCTCTATAATTGATTCCTGTTTTCTCTCTATGGATCATCCAGTGACATTCGACAGCAGCAGCTTCTGCTGATGCCTGGCCACTGGGTGCAGGGACAGGCTTCCAGAAGGAAAACAGACGAGCTCTACTCTCCTGTGACTCGTGATCAAACCTGAAGAAAACGTACAGTGTGACGCCACTCTTGCTTTACCGAATGGTATTTTTATGGCCCTGCCAGCATGACGGGCAGACTACGCGCGGGGACAAATCTGGTTGGGGCTTCATACCCAACACATTCTTCATCAATAACTGACCATTCGTAAAGGCAAACTTAAAACAGTTCCCCACATTTCAATAGTTTTAGAATAGTTTTTATTTATTATTGTTCAAGTACAGTTGCCTCCATTTCCCCCCCACCAATCTTCCCACCCCAGCCATCCCCACCTCCCACCCTCACCCCTTGAATAGTTTTAATACCCGCAAAATCCTCTTAACCTCTTCTAGAATGAGAGTGTCCTCTTCACAGTCCGGCAACCTCATTTCTTCTCAGTCTCAGCTCAGTTGTCACCTCCCCTGAAAGATATCTTAGCCTAGAGGTAAACGCTCCTTCTTCTGTGACTTTAGAGATCTTAAAGCTTAGTTGATCTCTGCCACCCTCAATGTGAATTTTATGCCAATATTATTTGTAAATTTAATTTTCTATCTTCTACATTTAGGACAGTTACAAACTCATGCTAGGCTCTCAACATATGTTGGCATAGTAAAAAAATTAAGTATATTACATATAAAAAGCTTGGAATTCACTTAAACCAACACTAGCATACTCTTAGACAATATTAGAATACAGAAAAACTATTTTTAGGAATACTATCTCAAAAAGGTGAGACCAATTTTAAGGAAACCCTGTAAGAAAACTAATCAGAACAATTCTGTTTAAAGTCAGAATGGCAACACTTGTGTGTGGCTTACTGCTAATGCATCCTTCCGAAAAGCCATCTGGGAACTGCCGTTAAGAATGACTTTTCCTCAAGCTCCCTCCTTTAGTCACAAGCTCATAAAGTCCAAGCGCAGGGCTTTTAAGGGCCATATTCTTTAACAAAGGAGCAGAGTGCTTCATAATGATATTAGGGGTTACCAGGGGATAAATGAAGTCACTGTTACTGTACTTTGTTTTTTGGGGGAAATCAGCAGATTTCAAAACACAACACAGAAAGCTAATGCCTCAGCAGTGTCGTTAATATAGTATAGGGCATTTTAAGGCCTATTTCACATGGATGTATTCACATACGCAGTACTTTTACATGTTGTAAAATTACACTGAGATGGAAAAATCATATAAAAGGCTATTGTTTTAGTTGAGAGAGGGAAAATTCCAAGGAAAGTGAGTTCGTGTGAGTCCAGTGACTCTATCAGGCTTAACGTGGTACAGCTGACACATCCTGTACTAGAAATTCAGATGCTATCAAAAGACAACAGTGAATGCTTAAAACAGAAAAACAATGTCCTCGGTTACTCAAGCCTTTACTCACACTGAGAATGAAACGTGCAAGGTCTGTCCAGAAAATGTCCAGCCATGTACTATGAAAAAGAGACATTTACTGAAGGAGACACAAGATACAAGAAACATTGCACATAGGACAATGACGCCTCAGTCCCTTTCAAAGTAGGCACCTCACGCAGCTCTCCCAATTGCTATCAGCTGCCCCATCATATTTTCCTGAATCTCACTGATGGTCTGAAATCTCTTCCCTTTCAAAGGTGATTTTAGCTTTGGAATAGCCAAATCTGGGCTGTAGGGAGGCTGAGTCACCCGGGTGATTTGATGTTTCACCAAAAAGTCTGCACGAGACTTGATGTGTAATCAGGCACATTGTCATGATGAAGCTGCCAATCACCAGGTGCCCAGAGCTGCAGCTTTCTCAACCATCTGAATAGTTTCTGCAGAGAATCTTCAAGCTTATTCCAAAATTTGCTGTACTTGCTCAGTAATTTTGAATGTGATGGCCACACAGTATACACGCTCACTCAATGGCGTCTACTGCCCCCAGTGACTGGTACAGTGAAGTCATCGTTGTTCATGCATGCGCCTTCCAGTCCACTCTCCTTGGCTGCCAGGTTACAACAATGTCACGTAAACCATCCTCATTATATTAACAGTGGTTGGATTTTTTTCCAGACAGACCTTGATATATATTCATATATTTTACTGAAATGGTTTCTTAATAAAAGCCCTCTATTAAAATGTTAATATAACTTTTTAGCACCCAGTACTCATATTTACTATCTAACAAAGGGAAGATCAGATTTAAATTAAGATATTAAGAGAAAATTGGGCAGAAAAGTAAAAGCAATTAAAGTTGCTTTACCGTAGAGTTTGAACTTTAATTTCGAGTATTTCTTGGAGTACAAGATCATCCTGCACCTTCCAGTATGAGAAGACCTCACACAGCTAATGTTCTGTCCAGAGGGGCAAGACACATCTCCTCACTACTGATCCTTAGAGTCCCAGCAACCCCTGCGTCCTTTGGACGTGGTGGGCTGCATTAAGAGCCCCAGCCAGCTGGGCCCAGTGTCACATCTAGGGTAAGATCTGGGGACGTGTAGCTAGGAGTCATTATAACATGTTCTTCATCACTGAAGGCCACAGGGTGATATTTTTAAAATCATTTCATCTTTTCTGTTGTTTTTTTATATTTTAATTTATTTTTAAGTTTTAATTACAGTTTATGTTCACTGTTATTTTGTATTGGTTTCAGGGATATATCATAGTGGTTAGACAATCCCGTACTTTACAAAGTGCTCCCCCTGATACTTCCAGTACCCACCCGTCACCATGCACAGTTGCTACAATGGGCTGACAATATTCCCTACGCTATACTTTACTTCCTCATGACTATTCTTTCATTGCCAATTTATACTTAACCCCTTCACCTCTTTCACCCAGTCGACAGACACCCCTCCCCTCTGGCAATCACCAGTCTGACCTCTGTGTCCATGAGTCTGTTTCAGTTTTGTTCGTTCATTTATTTTGTTCTACGAGAGGTAATATTGGTGTGAAATCTTGCCCTATGCAATGCAGACAATATCAAATTGAGGAGTCCGTTAGGAAATTATAAACAGACAAATATACTCTGCTCCTCTCTTCTCTTATAGTTCAAACTGAATTAAAACTTCCAAAAAGGTAAGAGGATGTAGGAATCCAAGGATACCTTCCAAGTATCTTTCCCCCAAACTAGTTTCCCTAAAACTAGTAGCAACTTGCTTTGTTTGCCATGGCAACAGGCTATCAATTATGTTGTGGCTCAATTACAATATTACTTTTAATCAGTTAACAACCGCAAAACCTCCAAAACATACGGTGAAAAATGTGAAGCCACAGTCATCTTCTCAGAAGCAATTCTAGGACCCTGCATAACTCCTAAATGCCAATCTCGTAGTTAAAACAGTACTAGAGCTTCCGAGTCAGCAGGCTTTCACTCCTCCTTGTCAGAGACACAAGGAAAACTGCATCGTGTCTGAGGTGATACGTGTTACTCAGGAATTATTCAGCCAGTCTTCAAAACTCAACACCTATGTATGTATTTAAAATACATATTTTTCTATTCACCCCTGGAGGATACTGGGATGATCACCTGTTCTATGAAATTCCAGTCATTTAATTTTTTAAAAAAATTGTAAGCTCACTTTCCAGACTATTAGCCACCAAGAATCCAGAGTTCTTTGCCTAATTCTAGAATACTTGCCACTATGGGAACAAAAAGAATAAAGTCAGTTTTAGTGTAATTCCACCATTTACAGTTGTTGGTAGCATAAATCGGCAGAGTCGCACAGGCTGCCAAAGATAGGAATGGTACACAAACCAACTTTGAAACAAAAGCTACCTACTTGCTGAAGTTGTATCATTCTAGGGATGAAGGACCTTAAAAGTTCACCTAGATAATCTATTTTACACTATACAATAAATCCACTTATCTATGATTCTTTACTACTTAACAACAAAAAAAAAATCTTATTTTGTACAGTTTACCTGGTATTTTTTAAAAGCTTTTATTTATTTATTCTTACAGAGGAAGGGAGGGAGAAAAGAGGGGAAAAACACTGATGTGGGAGAGATACACTGATCGGTTGCTTCTCACACAACCCCAAACAGAGACCCGGAATGGGCTCTGACTGGGAATTGAACTGGCAACCTTCGGGTTTGCAGGTCAGCACTAAATCCATTGAGCCACACCAGCCAGGGCTGTCTTTTTGTCTTGTTTTGTTTTAATAATGGAAAAGCACTGAATGTCTTAGGATATGACACTTCAGCTCAATTAAATATCTAAATCATGGGCAATGAAAGCACTAAAATGTGAATGTTACCTTGTTCTCTGATAGTAACAGAATGTAATGAAAAAAATCCAATGGGGTAAAATCATATAAAATAAATGCAACAACATCACTTTCATTTCCATTACCTGTGTTTATATAACTGGTATAAAATAATAGAGAAGGCATAGCATGCACTTGATAAGTCAGAATAAGCTGCCACTCCCTCATACCTATTCAAGAGATGGGGACCTGAAAGAAGACACCATTTGCGTTGACTGTAGACACAGCCCTTTCCTTTTGGTGACTCGAAAGATTCTGTTCCAAAGGAAGGACCACAGAACGTTATTAGTTATGTCACATGGGTGCTTCTTCTAATACCTTGGTTCAGTGCTCAACCAGATGAAAATAGTATCTGTTATTTATTTTCCTTACGGTATATTTTTAATACCTTGTTTTTATTGTATTTTTTCCATTACCATTCATCCCTCTTATGCCCCCTTCTACCTTCACCCCCCCACCCACAATCACTGCACTGTTTACTGTACATGGCAAATACTTTTATTCCAATTGCTATGGAAATTTTCATAAATAGCTTCCTTTTTATTTACAGTGCTGTTCATATTTAAAATCAATACAGGCATCAGAATGCTGGTCTATTATTTAATATAGTTAACTTCTTGACCAGATTTAGAAATTGATCAGTTTTAAGAAAATACATAACTTGGCATATCTAAGAAAACAAAGCATGGGTTTTCAATAAAACAAAGGAGGATTTATATTGCCTTGTGAAGTGTAGAGAAGTAAATTGCTTGGACTTATATTATTTAGTTTACACTAGAATGCAAGCCTAGAAGTGTAAGAGATTTCTCTTTCCTTCACTGTTGTATTCCAAGCTCCTGGAAAAATGACTTGTATAGTGCAGGTGCTCAATATTATTGGTTAAATATATGTATTTTGACTTTGATATTCTTTTATCTAAAGCAAAGATGGTATACTAATGCACTCAACTGGATTTTTCTCCTTTCTTTATATATACTTCTAAAAAATAAACTTAAACAATGAGTAGTAAACAGACTAAAGAAAAAAGCAGTGAAAAGTAAGAAAGCTGTTCCCTAGTAGCATCGCTGACTATGGAGCGTCACTCCCCTACTAAGCTGGTGGGCCCCAGAGGTCACGGCATTGTGCTCAAATTGAATGCAGGTGATATTATTTTTCACTTCATTTTGTCACTGTACCTGAAATATTGTCTGATAGATACTTATTAGGATTTATGAATGCCATTGTTACAAATACAAATAGCTCAGAAGAGGTAGGAGGAATTAATAAAATAGCTTAATTAGATTATTTAGAACCAAAAATTTATCTGCTATCACTTTAATGAAATAAATAAAAGGCTTTGTTCCAAGGGAAATGTAAGCGACTTTGGAACATTCTGGTTGGGAAGTCAGTCAGGAAAATAAAAGGCAATCGATTCAGTTGCATCATGAGGTTGTGGGAAATGCTCCAGGAAACAGAACAGAGGCGCAAAGGGAGAGAAGAAATGATGAGCGTTCCATTTTTGAAATTTCCTACACCCAGCATTGTGCAGGGAAGCCTTTTGTTTGTGCTTTTCCTCTGGAGCCCAGCTGGCTCTCTGCTTTTCAAGGAGCATCAGCAGCAAGAGAGCAGAAATGTGCATGATTCGAGGATGCTGGTGGCCTAATTTTTCATTATTTGAAAAAGTGTATACTGGCAATGGACGGACCTGTTACCATCAGTATTTAGCTACTTATTAATAAAGGAAAGCGATGCTAAAGGAACTAGACATTGAGCATAAGAAACTGGGGAGTACGGTCCTGCTTCCTTAGCCAGGAAGCTGCAGCTTCTTCACACTCCGGGGGATTACAGCAACAATAAAGTTTAGCAGGAACTCCATTCTCCCTCTATGGGTCTCAGGAAATTCTTTTCCTGGAGACACAGCAAGAACTCCACTCCCAGGGATAACAGACCCTTTAACAGTATATCTGTGCTAGATTGTTTTACACACACACACAGAAACTACAGCAGTAGTTGCTCTTCAGATCTAATTCTCTGTCCAGAATAAGTTTCCATAACATCATGTGCCTTGATGCTTCTACAGGAAGAATGCTTTCTCACTTCCTCAGTGAATTACAGTGTTACTTTGGGAACATTAGAATTTAAAATAGCACATGTCAACACTGAAAAAGTAGCCAAATGCAATGCAATATAAAGTATTACAATTGTTTTACAATGTAAATGTTAGATGGAGCATATCACAATCAAAGTGCAATAAATAATTTCAAAATTAAGACTGAGTAGAACAGGTTTAGTGACTACGACAATGAGAAGTAGAGCTTTATAAATACAGGTCCTATTTAATGAGCAGATAAAAGAGGGAAAGAGCAGAGAGATAGATAAAAATAGTTTTCTGAAAAAGAGATCAATCCGCTGCAAAACAGGAATTGTGTGATAACGGCTCTCTGCCTTCAACTTTCTCCCATAAAGAACGCTGATAAATTAAACTTAACGGGGCCATTACAATACACGTTGATGACAGAATCATTCCAAAGCCCTGAAAGATGAAGGCATGGAGTTAACTGAAAGACAAACCAGAGCTGTCTTGAGCAATATAATATGCCTTCCTTTGTTTCTCCTTCAAACAAATCACGTCCTAAAACTGAAGGATGTCTCTATTATGAGCCACAGAAACCTGATGTTAATAGCACAAGCTGACGAATAAATTAAGATAGAGTTGTTAAGTAATAACCAACGGCTCATAAATGAAAATGCAGTTTACAGATTTAAAACAATTAGCAGACAATGTGAGTTAAGAAAGACCAATGCTTCCACAATCCTTAAAACCAGATTTGATACCTGACAGTATTCCTACATGTAAGGCTTCACAAAAATAACTTGAAAAACATTAAAAAACACTTCCAGGAGTTATTACTAACCAATGTTGTTTAAATGACGGTGACGGTGAACGTCATGTGTCAGCTGGGCTAGGCAGAACGTCCAGCTGTTTGACAAACATCAGTCTAGATGTTGCTGGGAAGGTATGTTTTTTCAGGTAAGATTTAACATGTAAAGCGGTTGATTTTCAGGAAAGCAGATTACTCTTCACAATGTGGGTGGGCTTCATCCAATGAATTGAAGGCCTTAGGATCCAAGACTGAAGTTCCCCAAGAGAGGAAAACTCGCAGCAAGACGGCAACACAGACACCCTGCTGCCCTGAATACTTCTGACCAACACAGCAATATCAGCTCTTGGTTGGGCTGACCGCCAGGCAGGCCACCCCACAGATTCCACATGCGCCTCCCGGGCAAACGGGTGTGCTAATTCCTTAAAATCTCTCTCCCTCTCTCTGTATTCTTAGCGAACAAAACAAGTTTTACTTCTTGAGTAAACTTACAACTCATTCAAATAACTGGTTGATTATCGTAAGGGGGAAATTTATCAAATGAACTGAGTACCAATAATACCAGACATCTATTTCTCACTGATTTAGATAATAAAACTTTGACCTACATATAAAGTCATTGCACGATTACATAAAAAAATCTCTAACGGTACTTCTCAGACTGTGAACTATAGCCCTCACATATTATCCATGTCAGAAGTCTATTACAAAGCAGGTTCTTGAATCATCTTAGCCTTACTAAAGCAAACCTCCTGGAAGAAACTTAAAAATGTATCGATTTGACCAACAGTATCCCAGGGCATTCTTATGGCCCCCAAAGTTTGAAAACCACTGATCTTTAGAAGTTCTTAAATGTAGTTGAAATTGCGATTTAAACTATGAAATGATAAAAATGTTTAAATAATCATTAATTAATTATACAACAATTAGGGCTGTAAAATGTTTTTACAATAACCGCAAGTTGTTTAAATTTTCAATGTAATAAGTCATCTTTACAAATGTGAATGAAACCTTATACTTTAGAAATTATCATGCAAAGGTTTTGGTAATTTAAAATACAATTGGAAATGCAGTTTTCACTTATCTTCATACAGAACACACACTGACAATCCTAAAAACATTTCATTCCCCCTAAATTTGATTGCAATATTTGCATACTTCTATATGACCATCTATAGAAGTACCATTTATATATACATATGCACTTTATATATGCACTTTATCCTAAATGCATATATACATGTAAACAGATAATACATAAACACATGGAAGTAAATTCCAGACATCTTAATATTATCTTGGAATGCTTCTTTTCTCATTTAAAACCGGGAAAAGTGCCTTGATTAAAGTGCAGACTCAAGAAATGTTCGACTCAGTTATATTTCCTCCTTTAACCTGGTGACCTGTCAGCGGCACCTGGACCCGTCTGTCTCCCCCTCAGCCCTAAGGAAAAGCAAAGGACTTGCAAGGAGGGGAGGGAAACAGGAGATTATCTCAGAGAAAGAGCTGCCTGGGCACCAAGCCCCAAAACACGCCCTTTCTTAATCTGCTGGGTCAGACAACAGCACCTCCATGTAATTGTAATCCAAGTCCACTCCGATTACGTCGGGTTATCCCAAGGCTTGCATCCCAAATTTTCATAGTTATATATAAATAGAGAATGAGAACAAAGGGGTTTCAAGTAACTTTCCCAAATTCTGCAAATCTACATTCACCTCTGTCTTTTCGCTGTAAGAGACCATGCAGGAAGTACTGTTTGAACTCAGCACTTGGCCACTTCACAGACAGGAAAGGCTGACTCAGGGGATGAATTGGGGGGTGGGCACAGCAAAGGCCTGCCTCACGGAGTCAGTCATAACACTTGGCCACTGCGGCTCGGGTGGGAATCTCTAACTACAATTATGTGAGATGGCCTTCTTTTACCCATCCCTTTTCCTGTGCTTAGAAGAGTGTCTTGGAAATGAAAGAAATTCCAATATTGGTCAATTAAATTGCATGGATCTAAATGTGGTTTAGCAGAATAAATAGGAGTAGAAATCAAAATATGGGGATTCAATAATGGAGCCATGATTTGTATAGAGAAACAAACAATATTTATTTTGTCATTCCTTAAAAGAGGACAGCTCAGCTGCTTTTTATTAAAACCAGGTGAGACCAACTAGTAGTAATGCACTTTTTAAATGACTTGCTTTAGTATATTCCATTTTTCTTTTTTTTTAATTTATTTTTTATTGTTATTCAATTACAGTTGTATGCCTTTTCTCCCCTTCCCTCACCCCCCCCCCCCGGCTGAACCCATCTCCCTCCCCCACGCCCCCCCCCCCCGATTTTGTCCATGTGTCCTTTATAATAGTTCCTGCAATCCCCTCTTCCCACTGTCCCCACCTCACTCCCCCCTGGCCACTGCTAGACAGTTCCCCCCCTCAATGTCTCTGGTGGTATTTTGTTTGCTTTTTTCTTTTGTTGATTATGTTCCAGTTAAAGGTGAGATCATATGGTATTTGTCCCTCACCGCCTGGCTTATTTCACTTAGCATAATGCTCTCCAGTTTCATCCATGCTGTTCATGTGACTCAATTAGTGTATGGTTTACCTTTGTGTCTCAAAAATCGCTGGTTTTAAAAACTTTACATCAGCGGTCGATATCACTTGCACTAATAATTTGGATTCTATGAGAAACATGTTCAAAGAAAAGCAAGTACCACTTGTGGCTAAATATCTTGCGTTGTTCTAAAAAAGCTCTACGATATGGATTGTGGTTAGAGGAGCCAGCTCTGCAAGCGAGTCACCTCGTTTTGGATTTGGATGCCAACGCTGTGACTGCAATTCTCACCAAGTTATCTGTAAATGCCCTTTACATTTTTAGGAGAAAAGTAGAGAAGATGAGAGATATAGAGCTCTTAGCACTTTATCTGCTGTACGATAAGTGTTCCATAAATGTCAGTTATTTGTATTTCTATTTTTCAAAAAAGGAAAGTTTTCCTTCTAGTTTTACTCCAACCATCTTTACTTGGAAATTTGCATATTACACGTATCATCTGTACGGTATTTAATACAACCAACCAAGGAAAAGAGGTGTGTTTCTATTTTCTACTTCCATGGTTTTAATGTCAATGTATAAGTCTTTACCAGCTGCCACCAAAAAATAAAAATGCCCTATGTCAATTCTAAAATTAAATAAATGAAATTCAAAAATTAATATTTTGTGTAGATTATATGAACTGAAAAAATTAAGCTTTCTACTGCCTTTCCTTTTTCTTAAGTGAATTTAAGCTCTTCAACACAAATAATCCTAAACAAAGAGCTTTGAGAGAAAGACAAGGACAGCAGCCCCGCCTCCTGGGCAGCATGTGACACTTGCAACATTAGGCCCTGAGTTACCAGTGTGGACAGGAAACTGATCAAGGCAAAGGAGTAAACACGTGTTCCCTCTGAGCATTTGACCATTAGCCTCTGTACGTCTGCCGTAACCACATAGCTCCTGATTGTTTCTGCCAGGTACCTACCGCCCTTTCAAATGTCCTAAGAAGTGCTTCCATTGCATCCAAATCCCATGAAGCGTTCCATTACCGAAATGTTTGTAGGGCATAAAAGCGAACACCGGCAGTACGTGAAGTCGTAAGTGCCCTCTACGCTATTTGTAATTTCCACATTACTATTTTCAACAGTTACGCACAATCAGGGGCTTATGGCATGGCAGAACTCACAGGCAAGGTCCTGGAAAAGCTGTCTTGCAAATGAATTAATAGTTTTCACTTTATGATAGTAGTTGTTGACTAGCTGCAGCGAATCAGGAAAATGTTAGTGTCCTTTCAACCTCACAATCTTTTTTCTGCTAAACAAACAGAGGATTAAAGACTGTAAAAGCAAATCAGAATTCATATGTTCATTATACCTTATCAACACATAGACAAATGCAAACTATTTTGCTTAGCTATTTTTTATAGATAAATCTAAACAGATTTACCAAAGTTTGAAACTGAGAAGAAAATCATAAATTACTTTCCTGATAGAGAGACAATGACATACATTTCGATTCTAAGATTTACAGAAAGGAATTGAAGTATCAGTTTCTACGGAAAAAAGATAAAACCAGGGTACATTGAATCATTCTTTTATTATGTTGAGACAAACAATATGTCATCACTTTGTTTATATCTAAACAAAGTTTGGGGGGGAGTGGAGTAGAAACTCTTTAGGCTTATTAAAAAACAGTTATTTTAATTTCAACCTAAGTAAATAATAAGGGAGTCTATAAAAATAAACTCTACAAAGACAGGTAAAGAGATAGATAGATAGATAGATAGATAGATAGATAGATAGATAGATAGATAGATGTAT
This sequence comes from Desmodus rotundus, assembly GCF_022682495.2. Classification (NCBI taxonomy): domain Eukaryota; kingdom Metazoa; phylum Chordata; class Mammalia; order Chiroptera; family Phyllostomidae; genus Desmodus; species Desmodus rotundus. Next base: position 13,852,067 of record NC_071399.1, on the reverse strand, counting down.
AGATGTTACAGTATTATCTTTAATACTTAATTTGTCTGAAAGCAGGTATGATATAAATGGAAATTTGAAATTTTCCAGGAACCGTTTTGAAACTATTTTCTTATTGTGAAAGAACTGAAAGTAATTCAATATGTTTTAAGGGTGTACCAGTTCCTAAAGCAACCATGCGTGATACCTCTGACATGCATGATTCATGAGTAATTCTGATATAGAAAATTATAAAATTTATATGGACACTAGAGATGTGGATTGACAAGCAGCATTCACAAGCCAATGCTTTCCAAAGTATCACCTTCTGAGGTCTCGCTTGGTATGTTGGGAACCACGTATAAACACGCGGGGGGGGGGGGGTCCCAGCCAGCACAGCACCTGGCAGCCTTATCCTGCCACGAACGTTCTCTTCGCCAGACTAGATGAACTTCCAGTGACCTGTATCTGAACTGTCATTTTTAAACAGAGGTATTAGTAAAACAGTCGTATTATATTTTTGATGCACTGAACACCAGCCAAAATTTATAATTTCTTGCCACTGCACTGAATACTGCACATTGATTGATAGGCAGTTTAGTCTATAAAGATACACAAAGATGTATAATTACTTTAGAACTGTAAAATCACAATATTTAGAATTATCATTACTGTTGACTATTTGTTGATTTTTTTATGCGTAGGCATTTTGTTTTGTTGTCATTTCTGAGTGAATAAAACATGGCCTTCAGAATCAAAGGGTCAGTGATCGAGACAGGTCATTAAAATGGAAAAACACATGTTAGCGAAAAATAGTGAACACAAAATTGTTACAATAAATATTTTCCTATATCTAAGGCGCTCAGATCTCTTAAGGATGACTAAAAATAGAGTTTGCATACACGTCTTCAAGGAAATGTGGACTTCGATCCACTAAGCAGGCCACATTCATTTCAAATCCATCCAGTTCATGCTGAGAGACAGAATGTTTTGTTATGATCATTCCCAGCACTTGAATATATATATTTTCTGCCTAATCACACCCCTGACTTTAGATGATACTTTTGTTTGATTGCTTAAAAAATGACCTTAGCTTGTTTCAATCTCTGAAGTTTAAAAAAATGGCATATAAATTGGGCTGTTGCCTTTCCAGATAAAATTTAAAACCTGAAATCTGCTGAGATTTACAATCAGGAATTGGCTCTTAGTTCTCTTTTGAACTTCATAACTTATCTTAAAACGTGAATTTTGACTACTCTTTCCTCATGTGTCTTGTAAAAAATGCCTTTGTCCTAAAGCCATAAATTCTGATACGACCCTAGGCTGAAGTTAGGAGAAAATATGGAAGCACTGTTTTGTCATAGAACAGCCACGACGGTAACCTGAAAGGATTTATTTGAGGGGTGTGAGTTGAAATGCCAAAATCAGGCAGCTTTATTGCCCCCGCATTCTTTTTAATCCACATAGACATCAAGACAAAGAGCAGAAGATCCAGGTATAGAGAGAGATTCTTCTCCTTGTTACTCATTATGATGCATGCACATTTAGGGTGACATTTGAAAGCAATAACAAATTTGTCCTTGTTAGCTCTAATAGTTTGTCACTCGTCAAATTCATCCTTTGGGACATTAACTCCAGCAGGAATGTAAAAGTACGTGTCTTTGGCAGTTTTGGTAAAGTGACAAATTGTATTCATGTATGTTTAAGAATTTCTCCAGCCTATATTCCATGTTCTAGACTTAGAAAAATGAGAAGCTGTGTTTCCTAATATACTATAAATATAAAATTTTCTGTTGTAAATATAATACATTCATTACTTTGGTGATCTAAGTATATTAACTTGTAGAAAATGATGATTGTTGAAAACTCCCCTGAAAATCAGAACCAAATAGTCTTCACTTGAATGTATATTTAACAGTGTCTCAGTTGCATTGTGTATTACTTAGAAGTTATCATGAGTAGCTCAAATTGGTACTTTTTGATGAGCCTGAAAAAAATGATTTGTAATGACCAAGTTAAAGTATTATCATGTATCTGTTGGTGTTTTCATAGGCTAACAACCTGAAATGAGAAGAGAAATGACCAGTTTGATAATTTTTGAGACCAACAAAGTATTAACGAATATAAACTACTAAAATTCTTATACCTGAGGAAAATAAGCCAACTAATGCATTAGAACTGAGGCACATTCTGTAATAATAAGAGCAACAACAAAAAACAATTGGTACTCTCAAAGTTCCAAGCCCTGTTCTAAATTCTTTGCATATTTTGACTCCTTTACTCTTTAAATAACCTGTGTCATAGGTGCTATTCTTGTCCATCATTTTAAAGAAGAGGAAAGTGAGGTCCAAAGGACTTCAGTAAGGTGCCTTAGTTTACACAACTGATAAGTGGCAAAGCTAATATTCCAACCCCAGCGATCTGGCTGCACAGTCCACACTTTGAATGTACTGCACGGAAGTGCTAGTGATAGTGCGCAGGACGGAGCCAAGAGTGAGAAACTCTGAGAGAAAGATCTGGTTGGTTTGCATGTGTGTGTAAAGAAGCCCTCAGGCTTCCTCCATTCCTGACTTAGGCAGAGGGAAGCAGCGGTCCAGTGTGTATTCCTCTTTCCTTCTTCAGTTCTTCTGGTTTATACAAGCCACTGGTCCTCTGCACTTCAGATTCTGATATGAGAAGGATGAGTCATCCACCTACAGATCTAATTTCTTCTGTGACCTCTCAGAATATTGTAAAATGTGCAGGTAAGAGCATTCGGCTGAGCCTACAGTGATGCTCTGATTCGGGCATCTCACGTGACCTCTTCTGCTGGTCGCTGCTTGGCCATTGCATAACTGGGCTTCAACTTCACGGGCCTAATTTACTTAATAAGGATATTTCATCAAGTGTTAAAGTATGATCCCCTCTATGAACAGATGGGATGGCATCACTTGATTTTAATTTTTATCCAGGAAAGGAAAAAACCAAATTTGAAAGCTTTTATGTATTTAGTGCTACCAATTTTAACTGACAGTTATGCAATTCTTTGGAAAGGCATAATTATAGGCTAGCACAAACACGATTAAATTTTGCCAAGAAGGAAGTATTGTATAACTTCCTATTTCAAGGGCACAGATGAGGAAGACTATAATTAAGAAAGTAAAACCAAAACAAAACAGACCAAAAAAACTCATAAATTAAGCATGAGTAGTTTCTATTTTTATACTCAGATCCTTCATTTTCACTTATATTACCATGTACAAATATTTGTATAAAACAGCAGGGATAACAATATGAGTATGAGTAACTACAAAAACACAAGCAAAAGAAAAAACCCAAATAAATGTTTTAATTCTCTATTAATTATAAATATACTGTAGAGGCCTTTACCCATAAAATTTAGTTCTAGAATATGTCTTTTCCCAGTGTAAACATACTAATATTATGAATTATAATTATTCTAACATCTTTTACCAGTTTTTCAGTGTTATGAGAAAAAAATTCTAAAACCTAAAGATAGAGCTACATTAAAAACAAAGACACTTTTCCAATTTCGTATTAATATTACAAACGTTTCCTACAGACTCATAAGTTATTTTGCCTCCTTTCATTTGAAAACAGGAAAATAGTACTAAGAGTAGAAAATGCTGTAGAAATTTTAAAATGCTTAAAAAGTTTTCTGTGCCTTCTAAATTCTTTGGACAGTTACTGCACTAACTATGCTGTGTCTATGGCAGTTAATTATAACCTGATTTTTGAAAGCTGTTTTACTGAACTACTTAAAATAACTTTTGGTCATTAAGGTACAGATAATGTATGATTTCCTAAGCATCTGAGGCCCTATATCTACACTCTATACTAGAGTGCTAAGCTGAACATTGTTAATTGCTCAGATCTATTACATAAAGAAAATTCTTGCAGAATTTTCATAAGGCATTATCACAAGAAATATCATAAGGCATTCAAATTACAAGGTGCTTATTATTTTTCTAATTCATCTATGCATGTATTCAACAATCACTTCCAAAGAGCTACGATATGACATTTGTATACTATTGAAGAATGATTTTTGGGCCATAAATCATACCTTAACAAATGTAAAAGAATATGGAATGATTTTAGTAAAATGGCAGAGAAGTTATTTTTAGCACCTGTTCTCTCCCAGAAATATGTGAACTATTATCAATGGACAAAAATAACTTCCAAAGAGCTGAGGTTTCATTGTAAGGGTTTACAGCACCTGGGTGAAGCATATAAAGAAGAAATGATGCACTAAGGAAGTAGGAGAGATAAATTCACTTATCCATATTATACTCCCCTCACGCCTTGGCACCCACCATGGAGAGAAACATTCTCCCCAATGGAGAAGAGTGCAACAAATGATAAGTTGTTATCAGCTTAAAACAGACCCTTTGTTATATCTATAATACATCTGATGTAAGCTTTATGGTGACTACAAAGCCAAAAGCTATAGTAAATTAACAAAGTATTTTTAGAAAGGAAATCAAAGCATTAAAACAAGGAAAATCATCAATTCATAAAGCAAGACAGCAGAAGAGGAAGACTGGAACAAGGGAACTACAAAGCAGTAAGAAAAGTCATAAGATGTCATTATTTAGTACTCCTTTATCAATAATTATGTGTAATTTGACTAAATTCTCTAAAGACATATATGCAGTGGAAGAATGAATTGAAAACTAATGCTATATGTTGACTAAAACATTTTATTCAGCTTTAAGCATACAGATAAGCTCAAAGTAAAGGGATGAAAAGGTTATTCCTCGCAATAGAAACCAAGTTGAGCAGAGATAAGCTAAACTTACACCAGACAAAATGGAATTGAAGTTAAAAACTGTAACAAGAGACAGAAAGTGTCATTATATAATGATAAAGGGGTCATTTCATCAAGGAGACATAACAACCCTAAACATATATGCATCCAAAAGAAGAACCCATAACTATAATGAGGTAATAACATATCTGAAGGAAGAAATATACGGCATGCAAAAATAGCAGACAACTTCAGTGCCCCACATTAAAAAATGGAGAGACCACCCAGACAGAAAACCAACAAGGAAACATTACACATAAAATATACCTTAGACCAAACTAACCCAATAGAAACATTTAAAAATACTTAGAAGTGAATGGAAATGAAAACCAGTTAAAATGTGTAAGATAGACACACAAAACAGTACTTGGATGGACACCTGCAGCAATGAACGCACGTACCGTGGACCCTTGAACAGTGTGGGGATTAGGACCCTCAGCCCCACGTGCAGTCGAAATCTGTGTATCAGATTTAGGACTCTTCAGCTCTTACCTACAGTCCACGGGGTATTGGTTCCAGGACCCCCCACAGACACCAGAATCCACAGATGTCCACACCCGTACGTGAAATAGCACAGAACGATGCACACAGGGGGCTCTCTGCATCCAAGAATTCCCAACCACCCACTGAAAATACTGTGTTTTCGATCCACCTTTGGTTAAATTGCAGATGCGAAATCGGGGATTCAAAGAGCCAACTGTATATTTACTGCAAAAAATCTGAGCTTCAGTGAATCTGCACAGTTCAAACCTGTGTGGATGAGGCTCAACTATATTAGAAGAAAAGTAATGTCTAATATCAATATCTGAGCTCATATCCTAGAAAAGCAGAAAAAGTAGAGAAACTTAAATCCAAGTAAACAGAAAAACAGAACAACAACAAAAATCAATGAAATAGAAAACAGGAAATCAATAGAGAAGCAATGAAACTAAAAGCTGGTTCTTTGAAAAAAAAACAATACAATTAATAAGTAACTAAAAAATAGAGAGATGATATACAATTACTAATCTCCAAAATGAAAAGGGGAAATCATCACAAATCCCATGAATTTTAAAAAGATAATCACAAAATAATACAGACATCCCTGTGCCCACACATTTGATGGCCTAGTTGAAATGGACCGTTTCCTTCACAAATGCAACCTGGCAAAACGCGTACTAGAAGAAACAGACAGGACAAGCCCTGCCTGTTAAGAAACTTGAAGGAACAATTAACAATCTTCTCAGACAGAAAGCTCCAGGCCTAGATGAGTTCACTGGTGAATCCTACCAAATTTTCAATGGAGAATTTATACCAATTCTCTACAATTTCTTTCAGAATAAAGAAACAGAGAAAATACTTTCCAAATCACCTATACTTTCCAAATATAGGGTCAGTATCACACTGATATAAAATCAGACAAAGACATTCTGAGAAAAAATTACTGACCAATATCTCTTCAACAAAAGATTTAATGATCAAATCTAATAATGTATTAAAAATTTGTACACCCCGACCCATGGAATTTATTTCAGATATGCAAGTCTGGGCCAACATTTGAAAAACAATTAATGTAATTCATCACATCAACAAAGAAATGTCACAATGGCAATGTCAACAGCTGCAGAAAACGCATGTGACGAAATCCAATAACCACTACTGATATACTCACGGTAAACTAGGAACAGAAGAGAACGTCCTCGACATGACTGGAAGTATCTCCAAAAATCCTGTAGCTACCCCACACTCAGTGGTGAGAAAAATCAAAGTTTCCCACTGAGATCAGCAACAAGGCAAGAATGTCCTTTTTCACCTGTCCTTTTCAACATTTTACTGGCAGACTTACTAATGAAATAAGGCATAAAATAAAATAAAACATATACGGAATGGCAAGGAAGACATAAAACTGTCTTTGTCTCAGAAAATCCAAAAATTCAACACAAACACTAGTGGAACTAGGAAGTGATTATAGGAAGGTTTCAGAATGCAAAGGTTAATGAACAGAAGTCAAAACACATTCCTATATAATAGGCCTACTGTTTCCATCTTGTCTAAATTCTGAAACTCTCTTAACACTAGCTTATATGATTCCGCTATTTCTCCTCCTACTACCAAAACCTCTCTACTTTTCATTATAAAGTACATGATAAATGGTGTGCAGAAAGATCAGCAAATTTTTTAAAATAAAGGGCTGGATAGTAATCATTTTAGGCTTTCTGAGCTACGCGGTGCCTGTTGCAACGATTCAGCTCTGCTGTTATAAAAAGAAAGCTGTCTGACAAGCTGAAAGGAATGGGTTGCGCTGCGTTCCAATAAAATACAACTTATAAAAACAGGCAGCAGGTGGCATTTGGCTTGTTAGCTATGGTCTGCCAACCTCTGGTCTAGGCACATACCACAAATGCGCTGGTTACCTCTTCTGTGTTCCCATCACACCTCACCCCATTCTCCTTCCACCCTGTGGTCACACATAACCCCACTCACTCTGCTGTACTGCAAGCAGTAAGACAGGCTGTCTCTTCCAAACCAGGTGGTTAGTGTGTGAGGTCAGATCACATGTAAAGCCCATAACACATCTTTAACTAATGAATATACGAATGTACAGAGTAAATAAAGTCAAACAAAATGGAATAAAAAATAATCTTATATCCAATACAGACACTACTTATATATTCTAGAGCTTAAAATATCTGTGAAAGAAATCTTCATCAAAACATATGATTTCTGATATAAAAATATATTATTTTAATTCTAATTATATGGATTTAAAAAGTTAAAAACAAAAAAGGTACTAGCATTAAAATGTCTTTGTTTTCGAGTCTGTCAACTACTTTTACATATTTTAAAAGAATTTTCAGGTATCAATGCAAAAGTATGATTTGCAGATAAAGTGTTATGGCTAAGTTTAAATTATTCATTTACTCAGAAGTGTGAATGGTGAGAGATAACAGTGGAAAGAAGGGGAAGGGTCAAGCCCAGGAACATGTGTAAAGGCCCCTTGGACAAGGACGACGGGGCGGGGACTGAATGTGGGAGAAGGGGGTGGGCGGGGCAGGGGAGAGCAATGGGGGAAAATGGGAACAACTGTAATCGAACAACAATGAGAAAACTTAAAAAAATTAGAAATGTGAATGGTTAACCTCTGAACAAAAAAATAACCTATTTTTTAAAAATTATGAATCATACTTTGAAAATACTTTAAAAACCTAAAATCATTATCATTTGAATCTGAATGCGAACGTGAAACTTTCAATTTGTTTAAAGAAGCTACTTTCTCTTTACTTAATTAAAAAATAAAACAAAAATAGTTCAGAAAATTTTTAACATCCAAACTAGTCAAAACAGTTCATCTACAAGATTAAATTCACAGAAAAAAAATTAAAGACTAATTATACACAAATATCTTTCCATAGCTAAGTGAAGTAAGTTGTTTAACTGATCCCTGGATATACATTAGCCCATGGTACTACAGCCATAAGTAAGTAAGTAAATATATATGTGTGTGTGTGTGTGTGTGTGTGTGTGTAAATAATATATAGGAGGTATATATATTATATATAGGATATATGTATTATATGCATGCATGTATATACACATATATGTATATATACACATATACATACACACGCATCCTGTCATATGTATCTATATGTAATATAGATAATACAGGATACATATATCTATGTAATACATATGTATCTATTAATGTATCTATTACATATATCTATGTAATATAGATATATACAGCTATATATGGACATATAGATCTATATATGTACAGCTATATGTATCTATATATAATATATATTACATATAATAAAATATTTGCTGCAAACCTAGGTTAGCCATTTTTCCATTTCACAATTTTTATCATTAAATATATAGTATATTGTACTAGAACTAAATTTTTCTAGAATTTCTTTAGAATGCACAAGATACATTTGTTGCTTCAGAAAGGTTTTCCTTAGAGGTAGATGATTCACATACTAAATACATAGATGATATTCTGTAATACAAACTCCAGGAACTAAAATCACATTAAAAACAGTTTATTTCCTTCTTGTGGTTTGTTCCCTTAAACAACATCATTGTATATATAGCGCCCTTTATTCAGATGAGTGCACATACCATCCAATGATTTAATAAGTGAATAATGAGCCCTCTTGAGTGCCAAGCACTTGGTCTAACACTGAGAAGAATATCATAAGCAAAACCAGAAATATTCTCAGTCTAGTTGGGGATGGTGGTGGAAGGAAAGAAGTGAAGGAGAAAAGGAAGGAGGTGGAAAAGAAGAACGACAAGGAGAAAGAGGAGGAGGAGGAAGAGAACAAGAAGAGAGGGACAGAGGGAGGAAAGGATGGAGAAGGGGAGGGAGGGGGGAGAGAGAGAGTGAAAGGAGAAAAGGGGGAAGCATGGCCCAGATTTGCAACCATGTCTTAAACAACTGGGCACTCCCAACAACATACATGTAATATCATCTGTACAGGGACTCGAGAAGCCGAGAGAAAACACTGATAACTGAGGTGAGCAAACAACTGTGAGCTCTGAGCACTTTAGCTCACTGACTTGTGGAAATGTCCACTTTGCTACCCAGATTATGGATGCCCACACATAGCTGATTTTTTTCTTGCTGAGCTATGGAGACATGCTTGATTTTGGGGAAGCTAAGGTGGCTAGAATTTGGGGACAGAATGGAAAGAAGCAAGGTCAAAGTTCGTTCCAGATATGTGCACAGTGGTCCTCCTAAATCTTGGCCATGCTGGTCTGTGTATAAATTGAGGACACTACTGAGAGCAGGGGAGGAAAACAGCAACATACAGAAGTGAACAGAATAATCCTGGGTATCCAACACAATCAGGAAGGTTCTGTGTTCCCGCCAGGCGGAATAAAGACCTCCTCACACATGGAACTGAAATAGGCCTAGAGTAAAGGCTTTTGTGAACTGAGACTAAAAAAAGCTTAGGAGGCTTAAAGTATGTCACAATAATTCAACTGTCTCACACATTAAAGTTCAAAATTATTTATAGAAAACAAAAAATGTTACTCAAAAATGTAAATCAAGACATCCTGCATCAAAGCAAAAATTACAAGATATGCAAAGAGGCAAGAAACCATGATTCATAACCAGAGCAAAAATTAACTAATATAAGCAGAGCCAGAAATATCAGATATAAGTGGTAAACATTGACATTAAAAAACTTATTAAAATATACTCAGAGTATTCAACAGTAGAGGAAGGGAAGAGTATAAGGACAGACATAGAAGATATGATAAAAGGCCAAATTCAACTTCTAAAGATAAAAATTCAGTATCTGAGATGAAATATACACTGGATATATTAACAATCAATTAGACTCTGAGTAAAAACAGTTGAGTAAACATGAAGACATAGCAACAAACTATCCAAATAAAGAAGAGAGAAAAAAAGACTGGAAATACTCCAGAGCATCAGAAAAGTCTGGGACAATATAAGGAAACGCAACATACATTTAAACTGAAGTCCATAAAGAAGACAATGAGGTAGACAATCAATATTTGAACAGTAGCAAAAACTTTCCACTTAAAAGCTAAAGATCCAAGAAATTCAAGAAAACCTAAACCAAAGAAATGTAAAGGGAGCTATCCAACATATATCATAATTTTCTGAAAGCCAGTGATTAAGAATCTTCAATCACTTGAAGGAAGGAAAAACCACGTATCATGTATAGAGAAACAGAACTGAGAATCGCTGTAGACCTCTAATCAGAAACAATGTAATCCAGAAAACAACTGAGCATCACCGCAGTATTTACAGGGAGGGTGGTGGGATGGGTGGGTGTGGGAGGCGGAGAAGAGATGTCAGCCCAGAACTCTATGCAAAACAGAAATTAATGTATAAAATTAAGAGAAATAAAAATGTTTTTCAGCTAAAAGTATTCTAAACCATCACATGTTCAATTATAGTTTCATTTACCTTATGGTTTCAGGTGTTTTAAGGACTATAATTTTGTAAGTGGAACATAAAATTCTGAAGTTTGCTAAAAGTTTAACCAAAATTAGTCTGAAAACTTTATTTCCTTTAGAAATAGTGACACATACTCCAAGGTTCTGTACAGCTATTCACTGCATTTTTATTTGACTATTCCCAATCTCTGCATGCTCCTTCCCATAAGACAATATACCAGTGGCCGCTCAGAAACAGGAGTGCCCGGTTGGAAAGAAGTCACCAGGCTTAGAAAAATACTAACTATGAGTTAGGGTTTAAGTAAATTATATACAATTAGGTAAATCAAATATAACTATTGCAAAAACTTGTTTTTCATTTTTTATTTGATAAATTTTATTGTAGTTTTTCATTACGACACAGTCCCCTTATACTCTCCTCCCTCCTTGTAATCACCACACTGTTGTCCATGCCCATGAGTCCTTTTTCCTTTTTGCAAAAACTGTTCTAATTTGATTCTTCTCATAAACTTTAAAAATACATACATACATACACATATACGTACATAGACACACACTACTCCAATTCCAACTCCTTATGAATAAACATTTTGCAACCCCTGGGACAATTTCCTCAATGAAAAGTTCTTATGATAGACAACATGTAATTGCTTCTAAACTGCAAAGTCAGGAGGAAGAAGCTGACATCAGCCTGGACATGGCCCCAAGTCAGCTCACTGGGAAAGTATTGAGAACCATTAAAGTAAAGGTTTTTGTCCACATAACACTCAATATTTTCATCTGATGGCAATGGTTGGATGAATGAAAAGATAATATTACTATTTTTATGTATAATACCTACTTTAAAGAAAGAAAAGGTAATAATGACTATGTACAAAAAATAAAATATTGATTTGTATCCCTTCAACACAATTTAAGGGGAAGAAACACTAGTCGATGCCAAAAGAGACAACTATTTCTGCAGCACTTTCCAGCTAACAGAGGGCAAGGCCAATACGCAATAGGCTACAGTCGGAGTTAGTATCCAGTTTGGGTCATAGTGCTGAGACTTCAAAGACAATGAAGTAGAGAGAAAAACAAAGTTTGCGATGTTTCAAAAATGCCTGTTTTAGATAAGTAATAAAAAATACACAGCAATGCCTAAGGTGGTATTAGATCTACAAAGGGAGCAATGAACAAATACCGCTCAGATCAACCATGATGAAATCTCAGACTCCGCATGTCGCACTTCTGGCCTCTGTGTCAGTGCCCCCCCCTCAGTGGCCGGGCTCTCTCTCAGAGAGCCCCCGCGTGCTTTCTGAAGGCCGGTGAGTGCGATGAGAAGGCGACTCCAGGCAGTGCTGCAGATGTCCTCTGAATGACACAAGGGTTTCAACAGGCATTGCAGGGGAACCAGTTTAAGCAATAAATGGAGATGCTGAGAGTTGGTGATTATTAAGTATATAAACACCCTAGGCAATGTAATAGTCATAATATTAATTCATAATAAGCATGACTTTAATATCCATAATAACAGAAGGAATTCAAGGCACAAAGAAAAAAAAAATATCTGCCAAGAGATTGAAAAGTGTTAAATCCAGCTTTCAACACCAGACAGTCTGATTTCAGGCCCGTGAATACGCGGAAGCCATTATGCTGTGATGCTTCAAATGATGATGGAAGAAGTGAAGAAGGTTCAGAGAAGAGCCAATCCATTTGTTTGACCAAAAAATGCTGTGGTGCACTCTGCCTCTTGAGAGAACGCTGGTGCCTCTGCCTTCTCCCACTTCTTCCCCCTAGTGAGTTACCTTCGCTCGCTCTCTCCTAAGATACAAGAGCCCTTCTCTGCCTCTCTAACTTGTTTCCTAAGCCCACACAGCCCAGCTGGCTCACTTCTATTACCTCTGTAACTTTCTGAATAAACTTTCTCTTATAATTGAAAAAAAACATGGAAAATACATCAGAAATATATATATATATCAAGAATATAAAATATTTTAAGGTTATATTATGGGAAACTTTTAAGTTGAGACTGCAAAATTGAGCAATACTTAATTTGGATATAAAAAGTTATTAAAGGTCAATGTTAGCCCCCAGGTGATGCTAATTATGGTGATGATATTTAAGTTATGCGCTTTGTATACAAAACCTCACCAAATATATTCATACACCATATAATCAAAATTTTAGAAATAAGCACCACATATTCTTAAAAGAGAAAGATATATCTTTTAGCACATATAGTACTTTATCTTATAAATTTAATTTTTAAATATAGAATAAACACTCCTGAATCTTGAAATTCAATGCTTACATCCTAATTGATTGATTCACAAGTAGAAAAGGCCAGGTTCGGTATTGCTTAACATTTTACCCATAACCACATAGATGACATTAGCTGACAGATGGTGAAGGTCAACATCTCTGATTTGTGATTGGAATTCAGAATGATTGTAATACAACAGAAGAAGAAAAGAATGCAATGTAATTCAATAGGACCAAGGAAAAAAATAGACTAGTTGTACAAACCCATGATGACTTATGACTATATATTCATGATAAAGATAAAAGCAGATCAAAGGTGTCTCAAAAACAGAAAGCTGGATGACTTAACAATGTAATGGAATATAAAATATGCTTTAATTCCATTTAGAAATATTCAGAAAAGACTGATTCATAATTATAACTCCTTATAATTATACTTTATTTAATACCTAAAATATACTAATAATTCATTAATATTAAGAAACAAATGACATTAGCATTACCTTAGGAGTCACAACATTTACATAATAGCACTTAGCAGTCTTAAGAATTTTGGTAGAAATTCAAGAAGTCTCAGAAAGAAGTTATATAATAGCAATTTAAATGTTGAAACAAAAGTACATAACTAAAATTAAATTATTTATTTTAAATGGCAAATATTTGTCTTAGGAAATAGAAAAATAGAAGTGGATTCTTCATAAAATTAACTTGAAATAGAAAATCTAAAAGACCTCCTCCCACATGCACCAAACTACCTTAAACATGCGGAAATCTGTTTAGATTAGCTCTAATCCAGTTTCTTTCATTTCCAAATGATACTAGTTAGTGACTTGGAATTCTTCTACTTTGAAAATTTTAAATCAGATAAATACACTATAACAAAATAATATAGTATGTGTGTATAATTACTTTTGCAAACTTCTATTGTTTCATTATACCTTTAAACAGGTTGATAAGAATGAAAATACTATTGCACAGAACCATGCAAAATACATCAGAATGCTTCTCTTCTCACTGTCAATGGTACGCTATACTTTCATCAGCAGTGATAGTAACACGTGTGTGGTGTCGTCTTGGAGATAAAGAAATGTGACATGCCATTTTGTATGGGAAATTAATGCTTTTCTATTGGTGAAAATATCTTCAAATGGCTTTTTAAGCTTTTAAAAACGATTCATTTCCACCTAGTAAAAATATAAATGTCCTCACTCCCTTCATGATATATTTTTTACTTAGGGTCTCATGAATCTTAAATGATATCTTGTTCCAGTCAAAGAAGAAAAATCAAGAACAAGTAAAAAATATTTTGAACTAAATAAAAATAAAACTTATCAAAATATACAGAAACATATCAGTGAATACACATATTAGAAAAGAAGTAATATCTCAAATCTCAAATCAATAATCTAAGCTTTCATCTTAGAAAAGCAGAAAAATGGAAAAGTTAAATCCAAAATAAGCATAAGAAAAATAGTAAGAGCCAAAATCAATTAAATTAAAAATAGGAAATCAATAGAGAAAAATGAATAAAGCTGAAATCTGTTTTTTTTAATTACCAGATCAATAAAATCAATAAGCTTCCAATCAGACTAACTAAACACAAAGAAAAAAAGACACAAATTACTAACATCAGAAATGAAAGAGGATTCATCACTACAGATCCAATGGACTTCAAAGGATAAGCAAGTAATACTATAAACAAACTCTATGCCCACAAATTTGATGAACTAAATGAAATGGACCAGTTCCTTGAAAAATACAATCTGCCAAAACTTATACAAGAAGAAATAGACAATTTAAATAGGTTTCTATCTATTAAAGAAATCGGAATCAACAATGAACAACCTTTTAAACAGAAAGCCTCAGGCACAAATGGATTCACTAGTAAATTCTACCAAAATTTAAAGAAATCATGCCAACTCTCTGTAATTTTTATCAGAATACAGAAGCAGAGGAAATACTTCCCAACTCCATTTATGAAGCCAGCTTCATACCAACACCAAAAAACATATAAAAATATTACAAAAAAGAAAAGTATAAACCAATATATTACATAAACATAGATGAAAAAAATCTCAAAAAAATATTTATTTCATTTAAAAATGAAATCCAAAAAGCTTAAAAAGAATTATGCACCACAACCTGGTGGTATTTATCCCAGACATGCACAACAACTACAACATTTAAAAAAATTAATCCATCATATCAACAGCTTAAAAATATATGTGTATATCAAATGATATAAATGGATACAGAAAATCATTTGACGAAACAGAATCACAGAAATGTAAATCACATGGAGGGTTATCAGTGGGGGAGGAGAGGGGGGGAAGGTACAGGGAATAAGAAGCATAAATGGTAGGTAGAAAATAGGGGCAGGTTAAGAATTGTATAGGAAATGGAGAAGCCAAAGAACTTACATGTACAACCCATGGACATGAACTAAGGGAGGGAATGCTGGTGGGACAGGGGTGCAGCATGGAGGGGACTAAAGGTGAGAACAAAATGGAACAAGTCTAATAGCATAATCAATAAAAGATATTTTAAAAATCACTTGAAAAACCCAATACCCATACATGATTAAAACTCCCAGTAACCTAGGAATCATGAGGGACTTCTCAACTTGATAAACAATATCTACAAACAAACCTATAGTTACCATCACATTTACTGGTGAGAAAGTTGAAGTTTTCCCACTAAGCTCAGGTACAAAGCAAGGATGACCCCCAACCAGTTCTTATATTTTCTTTCTTCTCTTCTCTTCTGTTTTGCTAAGTATTTCATCATTATTGTTCCTTTATATTCCTTTTCATTGAATTCATTGTTGTGACACTGGTTAACAAATTATACAGGTTTCAGGTACACAAGCCCACAAAACATCAGCTGTACACTGTATTTTGTGTTCACTATTCCAAGTCAAGTCTTCTTTCTTCACCATTTATCCCCCTGTACCCTCATACACTTCCTCCACTCCCCCAGCAAAAGAGACAGACTTACAGATCGAGAGTATGCAGACAGCTGTAGGGGTCGGGGGCAAGGGTTTGGAGGACTGAGTGGAGGGGCAAAGTGATTGAGCAAAAAAAGAAAAATCCAACCAGACCTTTATAACATTATGCTATTTGTCCTTCAAGATGCAATAAGAAAAGAAAATGTATACAGATTGGAAGTAAAACATACAACTATATCTGTTTTTAGATTACATGATCATCTAAGTAGAAAATCAGAAAGATTCAGCAACAACAACAACAAAACCTCCTGGAACTAGGAAGTGATTAGAGCAAGGCTGCAAGATACAAAGTTAACATGCAAAAGTCAACTGTTTCCCTACATACTAACAACAGACAAGTGCAATTTGAAATTAAATACATAATACCATTTAAATTTGCATCCTCTAAAACAAAATACTTGGATGTGCATCAAACAAAATTTACAAGACTTAATGAGGAAAACTATAAAACTCAGAGGAATGAAATAAAGAAAATAAAACTAATAAATTGAGAGATATTTCATATTCATGAATAGGAATACACAATATTGTCAAGATGTCAGTTCTTCCCAACTTGACTAATGCAATTCCAATCAAAATCTCAGCAAGTTATTTTATAAATATTGACAAGCTGATTCTACAGTTTACATGGAGAAGCAAAAGCCCCAGAAGAGCCAACAAAATATTGAAGAAGAAGAACAAATTTGGAGGACTGATGCTACCCAATTTCAAAACTTAATTTGAAACTACATTAATCCAGATAGTGTGGCAGTAGCTAAAGAGGAGGCAAACATATAAATAAAGTAGAATAGAGAGCTCGGAAACAGACCCTCATAAATATAATCAACTGCTACTTGACAGAGGAGAAAAAACAATGATACAATGGAGCAAAGGTAGTTTCTTCAACAAATGGTGCTGGAACGATTTCACATCCAAATGGAAAAAAATCAATCCTTACCCAAACCTTACACCCTTCACAAAAACTAACTCCAAATGGATCATACACATATATGTAAACTGCAACACCATAAAACTCTGAGAAGGTAACTTAGGAGAAAACTTAGATGATCTTGGCTATGGTGATGCCTTTTCAGATGAAACACCAAAGATGATCCACGAAACACGTAACTGACAGGCTGGACTTCAACATAAAAATGCTGCTGTGAAAGCCAACCAACCAACCAGGAACAAGAGTATTTGAAGACAAGCCACTGTGAGTAAATTTTGCAAAGATATATCTGATGAATAGCTTAATTCCAAAATATAGAAAGAACTCCTAAAACAACAGTAAGAAAAACAAAGGGTCTGATTGAAAAATTGGCCAAAGACCTTAACAGCCACCTTAGAAAAAAAAAAGCCAATGAAAAGATGCACATCACATGTCATCAGGGGGTTGCAGATGAAAACAACCAGGAGGATACTATACACCTATTAACGGCCAGAACACTGACGTACAATGTAGCGATGAAGTAGCACAGTGGGGCACTCATAATGCCGGTGGGAATGCAAAACAGGGGAGCCGTTTTAGAAGATAGGCAATTTCCTACAAAACTAAACCACGCTTGCCATACAATTCAGCAATCGCCGCCCTTGGTACTCACCTAAAGGAGCTGAAAACTTATGTCCACACAAAACCCTGCACACGGATGTTTACAGCAGCTTTATTCATAATTGTCAAGACCTGGAGGCAACCAAGATGTCCTTCAGTAGGTGAGCAGCTAAATAAACTGTGAAACATCCCGAAAACGAAATATTATCAGTACTAAAAACAAATGAGCTATCAGGCTATGAAAAGGCATGGAAGAATCTAAATGCCTATTAGTAAATGAAGGAAGCCAATCTGAAAGGCTTCATACTGTGTATTTCCACTATATGAGATTCTAAACAAAGAAAAAATATGAAGAAAATAAAAAGATGGGTGGTTTCCAAGAGTGGGAGCAGGAGAGAGACAAAAAAACACGGCACAGAGGATTTTTAGAGCAATGAAAATACTCTGCATGGTATTATAATGATAGATACATGTCAGCATACATTTGTCAAACCTATATAATACCAAGAGTGAACCTTAATATAAATTACTGCCTCGGGTGATGATATAAGTTCATTCTTGGTAAAAATGGACTGTTTTGGTGAGTGATGTTGATAATAGGGTAAGCTATACTGGGAGGCAAACGGTTTACGAGAAATCTTTTTCCTCCAACTGTGTTGTTAACCTGAAGCTGCTCTAAAAAATAAAGTTAGTTTTTAAGAGCCAGAATCAAAGTAACACATTTATGCACAGTTACATTTAGGTTTATTACATCATTTTGTATGTATGTGTAACTTTAAAGAATTTAACACATTTTTTCTTTTTCTTTTTTTTTTTTTTTTGCCTGTTTGTCTTCATGGCTAAAAGACCTGTGGGAACACACAGTTGGTTGGTGCTTTGCAGCTGCCAAGTTTTGCTAAAATTCTCATGGCATACATATTGCAAACATGGAGATATATGAAGATATTTCTGTTGTAACTGGCTTAAATCTTCCAAGAAAAAAAATGTAAGGTTATTTATTACTTGTTACTGTTATATTACTTGTTTGAAAATACCCATGTGATGAGTCCTAAACTTTGTTTTCATGGTCAATCACAATTCCAAAAATTTTCTCTTTAATAAAATCTCATTTTACATTACAATAGAGTTTCATACTCATTGTAAATATGGCATTTACATATAAACTTACTGAGCAACAAATATGCATTTAATATCAAAATTAACCTAGAGTGTCCTTGGTAAAACAAACAAACAAACAAACACACCTATCAGTCTCTTTTAAAAAGTTTACCGCCTGTTTCTCCTACTAGAATATTACTTCAGGAGGGTGGGAACTTAGCCTGTTATGCTCACTGACCTCAGGTCCTAGAATTGTCTCCAGCCACAGAAGGTAATCAATTGCTGTAGATTGCATGGATTGAGTGAATATGGGAATACGACTGCAAAAGTGTTGTCTTCCTCCGTTACCCTTTTGGACTAACTTTACAGTAACCAGATACAAAAGTCAGAGCCATGGGTTAAAGATACATGAATGACTTCCTTCTCTCACTGTCATCCTCTAACAGATGGATAGTTGTTTTACTGCTAAGTAATATTTTCACAATAGTATACAGACATTGCTTAAATATTATTTTCTTAAAAAAATACAACACTAAGCTGGTATTTTTCTCACACATGATGAAGAAATTTAGTTGTGACTCTGTATGCTCAATCCATTATTACTTTCAATTATACATGTACATTTTTGTACAGTTTAAATAACAATCTGAAAATTCTTAAATCATTCCTAATTTATCAGTCATAAAAATTAGGTATGTTATATATTTATCACCATACCAATTTCCTGATTTATGAATGCCTTATTAAATGCCTATTATGAATGCCTAATTATAGTTATTCAAATTTGCATTGCACCTATTATCTTCATGACTTAATAGTTGATTTACTAAATTATATTTCTTCATTATAAGACAATTTTTCTGGTGGATAAAATATATATGCAAAACATTCCAACAAATAAAAAGATTAAAATACAAAGCCCTTTTTAAGATTTAATGTAAACACTGTAACTAATTGTAAAGTTAAGTATTTTTAGACACCTCTTTTTGGAAAACAGTTTAACAGAAACCACATCATGTATGACATTATATCAAAGAAGTATCACCTTTACAACAATTCTATAATGTTTCACACCCTTTGAGCAGACAGCAGAGCCTTCAGAAGCATGTGTAGGGGAGGCTCTGCTATCTGCTGACTGTAGTGCCAGGTCATCTGTTTAACTACGCAGTAGCATTTTCACTGTAATTAAATTTCTAATTGTACATCCAAACTTTGTGGACTGGCATGCATACTAAATTACGATTTGCAATTGTTGGAAACCATTCACTTAAAGTCTCTGGGGCCAGTCTTTAACATCTTGACTGTACTGTGGAAGTCATTTCCTTTAGAAATTATTTCAACCCTATTAATTGAACTTAAGTTTAAATATTTTAACATTGATACTGTTGGAGAAGGAAATTTGAATGGTCCTATTGCATTTATGCTGGGATATGTTTATGTTCTCAAAAAAGAAGTTATTTGTACCAAAAACAATTAAAATAATGAATGCATATTAATGAAAGTTTTTCATTGTTATGTTTAGGGAAGATACTTATATACTAAGAAGAATAAAAAACCATTTCTGAATTACTATGAGAATTGGACACAGCTGAAAGTTTGGCTTAAGCTACTAAGACATTTAAATTACTTATAAAAATGAAAACAGAGTTAATTTCTCTAACTTAACAAATTTTATCCTTTTTAGTCCCATAGTTTATGGTCTTGACAGAAAACCTCTGTGCAAACATCGGAATGACAACATCCCTTGGGTAGCCCATCTACATCCCACTTACTACAATGCTCCAGTCAGGTCACAGCCCTTTGTGAGGGCTGACACTGAAGGACGACCGCGTTGGTCTCACTGGCCACTGCTGAGAGCATGTGAGTGGGGAAGTACTGTGGGTATCATCCCTTCCGACATCGGTATCAACACGGGCTTCCAGTGCATGTGTGAGTCAACTATGCAAATTGAACTGACTTACTTAAATTTCTGAGAATTCTCTTTAAATATTACAGATTATCAGAGATATGTTTTAAAATATTGCTCATATTAAAAATATCTGCTGTACATAACATTAAATAATAAGCAGAGCACTCATTGAAGTAAAAAAGCAAAAACCTGTCTTCTTCAAAGATCTGTACATTTTACTTTATTTTAAAATGGCTGAAAATGTAATTGTAAATCCTTACCAAAATTTTGTTATAAGTCTTGGATTTGAAATACTGAGCATTGTTTCCTAAGGGTGTTTTTTTTATACTTTAAAGAAAATTCTATTTTATAATTTTTTAAAGTCAAGCAGTGTCAACATTCTTATTTTGAGTATTAAAACTATTACAAGAGTTTATGTTAATGCTGACATAATAAAATGATAGATGATTTCTACTGAGAAGGTAATTAATATAAATTTTGAAATGGGTAATATAAGAGAAAAATTAGGTATATATTTCATCAACTAATTCTACTATTGGTTTATTTTTACTACAGTTATCCACAAAGATTTCTGGGAAAATAAAAAGTTTTTAAAAACTTAAACTTACAACAGCAGTAAAATGGCTGCAAGCACAAACAAGACAATGAGAGGTGGGAAGCAGAATTAAAGCTTCTCTTTCCCACCCCAGTTCACAGCCCTAAAAGGAAGTGGTGAGTCTGCATGGTTAACACCCACACATTATTATTCCGAGTAAAGCATTTTACTTGCAAATTTATTTTAAAACTATAAAACCATAAATTGAAACATTGTATTTTAAACTCAACATATTTTACATCTAATTTATATTGAATGATTTTAAAATCAACATTTCCTAAAAACCTCCAAATATTCTACTTCATGTAAGAGCTTTAGTACGTATAATTAAAGACAGCACTGAAAAAATACGAACTGCATGCTAACATTAAAAACAATTATTTTTACTTCTCATTCTATTAACACTAATCAATATACATGGCCCCCAGAAGTAGAACTATGAAAGATGATTTACAATTTTCCTTCATCAGCAGCATTTCTGTTACAATTCACTTGTTTTACAGTAGTTATTTGGACAGAAGGGCCAGTATATTTGGAACATTGTGATCACACTAAGGGCTTTGTTATTGCTGGCATAATTAAATTCTAGATTTAGTGAATTATATACAAAAGTACACCTACTTACCATTGGGGATAATTTGCCCTACAGAAACCTGTTGTAATATTTAAATGAAATTGTTAATCAGGGACTTTTACAGCTGCACCTGCTCTTATTTTTAGCATGGAACTATGTAATCCCTGCCAGTTCTCCCGGACCTGGGCAGAGGAGAACCATTAATACAACAGAAGCATAATGAAAGAGAATCCCCATCTGCCGTGTTATCCTGGCTGTGCGGAAGAGTGAGTGGCATGGGTGCAGGAGGCACTGAGAATGATGGGAGGAGACTGGAAGTTCATGAAAAGGCCACAAAAACAAGAAGGGATTGCCTAAGAAAAGTTCAGTGATAAACTGATGAAGAATAAAAGTAGGAAAACAGTTTAATGAAACAGACTATGGTAAATCCTCTTATTTTTTAAAAAAAGATTTTGGAATAGAAAAGCAGTTTGAGAATTAGGCAAAAGTCCCACAGACATTTTTTACTTAATCGTGTTGTCTTAAGAATTA
This sequence comes from Desmodus rotundus, assembly GCF_022682495.2. Classification (NCBI taxonomy): domain Eukaryota; kingdom Metazoa; phylum Chordata; class Mammalia; order Chiroptera; family Phyllostomidae; genus Desmodus; species Desmodus rotundus. The sequence goes on along the minus strand of NC_071399.1, from coordinate 13,829,882 downwards.
AAATACCCTTTGCAACAGCATGGATGGAACTGGAGAGCATTATGCTAAGTGAAATAAACCAGGCGTGAGGGACAAATACCATATGATCTCACCTTTAACTGGAACATAATCAACAGAAGAAAAAAGCAAACAAAATATAATCAGAGATATTGAAGTTAAGAACAATCTAACAATAGCCAGGGGGGAGTGGGGAGGGGACAGTGGGGAGAAAGGTTTACAGGAACTACTATAAAGGACACAGGGACAAAATCAAGGGGGAGGGTGAAGGTGGGGGAGGGAGGTGGGTTTGGCTGGGATGGGGTGGAGGGATGGGGAGAAAAGGCATACAACTGTAATTGAATAACAATAAAAATTAAAAAGAATTAAAACAAAAACAAAAAAACTCTGTGGGTCGCTACAGGGTCATCTTGGAGCACCTAAGGTATGTTTTAAGATACTGCAGCAAGTGAATTAATTAAGTGTTTTCAGAGGAAGAGTTATACTATGGCCTGAAAATTATTCTTATATTATCTTGAAGTAATTTCTCCCACTTGTTTGAATTGTTCTACAATTCTAAAATTTGCTCTGCATGGTTATTTTACATATTGAATATGGATTTGTACTTCCACAACCAAATACATGTGCCTTATAAGACTGTGTTGCAAGATTTAAAGTTATGAGACTCATAAGATTGCTTTAGTGTTACAGGATTTAAAGTTATGCACATGATGTCACCTGTTAGAATGGCTGTTTTCAACTAGGTAGTAACAAGTGCTGGAGAGGCTGCGGGGAGAAAGGAACCCTCAGTCACTGCTGGTGGGAATGCAAACTGCTACAGCCACTATGGAGTACAGTATGGAAGCTCCTCAAAAATTAAGAATAGCATTACCACATGACCCAGCAACCCATCTCCTGGGTATCCACTTGAAACAATTGAAAACATTTATTTCAAAAGCATATGCACCCCTAAGTTCACTGCAGCATTGTCCATGGTGGCCAAGACATGGAAACTACCGAAGTGTCCCTCAGCAGGTGCAGGGATAAAGAACACATGGTAGATATATAGAATGGAGTACTTCCCTGGCCATAAGAAAAGATGAAATACTGCCATTTTAGACAACATGGATGGATCTTGAGAATGTCATGCTAAGCAAAGTAAGTCAGGCAGGAAAAGTTAAGAAACACGATTTCACAGTTATGTTGGACATACAACTGGTAGCAAAAAATGAACAAACCAGAAGAACAAAAACTCACAGACACAACAATATGGTGGTTACAGAGGGAAAGGGAGTAGGAGGTGGCGAAGGGTAAGGGGCGTCAAATACATGGTAAGGGAAGAAGACCTGGTGTGGGCGGTGGGCACACAGTGCCACAGACAGAAGATGCATCATGGAACCGAACCCTTGAAATCCATGTAATCTTATCAACCACTGTCACCCCAACAGGTGTAATTCAGTGCAAAAAGAAGAAAAATACTATGCATGCGATATAAGCACAAAGAATTTCATATTGTGAAGGCATTATGAACAATGTGTTCAGGCAAATATAAACTTAGAATTCAACCTACATTCACTTTTTAATGTATTATAAATTTACCTATTTATTATTTTATTGTCTGTCTCTGCACTAAAACTTAAGCTCCCAAATAATAGGATGGCTTTTTCCGCAGTGATGGATGACCTCTATCTGAATGAACACAAGATACTTGGGTAAGACACGTAATTTGTTGAATTAACGAATGAATGGTCTTGATTTGAAAAAAGAAGCAATAAATACGCATGTAGCTGCATGCATTTTAAATATAATGCTGGATTACTTAACTTAGTTTTTAAAAAGCTAAACATCTTTATAAACACATTTAGGTGGCAGAGTCTATAAAATTCATGTCAACTAATGAATGATTAACTGCCTCTTGGAAAGAAAGAATAAGCCAATCCTAGATAGCAAAGGTATGAATAACATCACCTGAAAAAGGACATTTTGATTCCTAATAATTTGCATAGGTGAAGGTAAGGACAACTAAACTGTAACTGCTGACTGGCTGATAGCAGTTGTAAGATGCCACTGATTACAAAACACAGAACCAATCCACCGATATTAATTTTTGGAGAAAGTCTATCATACAATTGATCGCTTCTCGGCCTTTTGGCTAAGATCAAGTGTAGTATCATACAATTGATGGACTATGACACAGAGAAAAATCAAGCGAGGGCTAATCCAACCTTCAGTGTCCATCAAGCACAGGCAGGGCAGAGAAACTCGTGCTCTGTAAAGGGCCTTGGATCCCTGGGCAAGGCTTTCTCCGTGAACGTTATTCTAACTGCAAAACTTGTAAAACAGTATGAATTAAGCTTTCTTTTATTCTGTTCTTACGAAAGTGCTCTTTGAAACACTGACTGTCCTTTAATGCAGTAAAAGAATCTATTGATCTGGGATATTTGCATATTCATACTCTTTTTACAATTAATTCTAATTGCAAATTATTTAATTAGCATTCCAGCATTTACTTCTGTTTTTGTCCATTATAATGTTATCAATCAGTTCCCTCGGGGCTTGATCCCCCCTTTCTTAAATTGTTGTTCAATTACAGGTATCCCAATTTCCCCCGCATTATTCTCACCCACCTCCCACATTCAACCCTCCCCACCCCTTGTCTTGACCACCCGTTAGTGCTAAGAGTACTTCTCTGTGGGTCTTCAGCATGGAAAGTAAGATCCTAGAACTCAAGAAACTAGTTGAAGATTTGCCTACTTCCAGCTTCCCCTGACAGATTCTAATTTTCATGGAGACGGGAGCTGTGGTTTTCTTGGCCACACTGAACACCCCAGCATTTAGCAAAGCACTGACTGGACTAAAGCTTTTTAGTTGAGTAAACCTTATTGCCATTTCTACAGATCTCCTTACAGAATCATGGTTACTTAAATGAAAGATCTTAAACTGATTCTTATAAAATATTATGTTGGCATCTAAAATCTCCTTTAAAAAGATTGTTAGGTTAGCAATATACCTGTTCATTACTTCCCAGAAAATAATCAGTTTGCCTATCCAAAGTTTAGATTCAAAAATTAGAATCAAAAATTCAAAGTTTAGATTCTAAATTTATTCCAAATTTAGATTCAAAATTCAATATTTAATGTAAGGAGAAAACACAGTGATTTAAAAAAAAAGTTACCTCACAAAAAAGCCTTATTACATACATCAACATAAACCAAAACAAGAAATAAAAATGAAAAGACTCTTCAGTGCTTTGGAAAACAAATTACTTGTCTTGCCTGAAAAAACAAAGTGGCTAATGTCCAAGGAAATGAATGACCACAGCTGGCTTCAGGGAAGGGAGTGCTCAATCAGAGTCGGCTGGGGCGTTGCAATCAGGTAATAGAAAATGACTAGAGATGATTTTTATGGTGGTAGTCACTACTAATGATATTCTGCCACTCGGGAGTATGCATGGCTCTCTCGCGAAGCCCTTTTTATCACAGAGCAATAACCTAGAACAATACGGAAGGTTAGAAAATAAACCCTTACAAGAACACACAACTTTATTTACCACAGCAATGCAAAACAGTAGGAGAAATTATAGTAGATGCTCATGAAGTAAGCACCACTAGCAACATTCCAGAGAATTTATGCCATGTTCAAATTTGCACGTAGGGGACATGTGTCACGACGCTTGTGGTGGCAGCAGGGAGTAGGAGACGGCCTGCGTCTCGTCCCCAGCGTGCACGTGGCTCAAACCTGGACCACATTTGTGCCAAGACCAGCCTTCTCCGTGATCTTAACTTACATATAGCAGCATGGGTACGTATTCTCATTTTAGTCAACATGTGAAAGAACAAGTCTGAAGTCCACATAACACAGTCATTTATACGAATCAGATGTGCTCGTACACAGACAGATGTTACATAGTTGCAAAGACGCGTCCATTTCTAAGGACGTAAATTCACTGACACAGTTACTTACAAGGAGATGGGAATGGGAGCAGGCTTAGAAATGACAGGAGCATGTCATAAAACGAGACAAAGGAATGACCTAATCAATAAAGAAAACAGTCAGTGAACTGAGGAGCACAGAACTTCCAGTCTGTGCAACCAAGGTAAAATATTAAAAACTAAAACCTTCCAAATTGCCTCCAACAGCTATATCATTATCAGAGGAATTTTATATGTATCAGTTGCCTTACTTCTTTCACCTTAACTCTCCAAAGAGTTCATTGGCAATTCACAGTAGTTTCATAAAAACAGTTGATTTATCTACCATTGTACTTTGGCTGCTTTTTCAGGCAATAGAAAATTGCATTTTCCTAAAATGCATATTCCATTAATGCCTTCATTGTATATGGGGTGACATTGTATCACATTTATAAAAGTGAATCAGACATTTAATATTCCTTTAATCTAAAACACCTCTAAACTGTGTGATTTAATTAACAGATAATTAAATGCCAGATATGAGAACTTTAGGGACTAAGGCATTGAGGATGTTTCAGGATGAAAGATGTTTACACTTAACACAAAGATTCTCTCCTGACTGAATGAGGCTGGGAATTGCGAGCCAGGCAGAGCCAGTGCCAGCTGATAACGAACTGTTCATTAACGCATTAGCCTCCCTGAGCTTAGAGAATGTCAACGCCTCCTCTCCTCACATATCCTTGGGAAAATAATTACTGAGCAAAAAGAATGCTGCTTTGCATTTGTAATAACAGGCAAAAATTACTGTATTTTAGATTCAATTTTTTTTTCTGGACATACTCATTTCTGACAATTTCTTTTCTGATGGTCAAGATTTGTTATTATCCAATCTCTCTTCCACTCCTCTGCCTCTTCTCCATGGTGAAAGTGCGTTTGTGAGTTGACATGCTGTCTCATTTTATTTTGCATGGTATATACTGGCTTCAACGCGAATACCGCATGGCATTCAGAGGTGTGTGTGTGTCTGCCAAAAGCACACAATGTTAAAGTTCGGAAGACAACAAAGATATGTTTTCACAAGTGGGTGTAGTAGAAAATAATTTGTAAATTTAAAATTGGTAAACCGCAAAACAAAACGAGCTTAGTGTAATCTTACATTGGATGTAGGGAAGCAAAGATCCACAGGGTTTAGGAGAATTGTCCAATGTTCTACAACCAGTAGTAGAGATTTGAGTCCGGAAAAAACATGTCTGCTACTGCTGTGGTATGACAAAGCACTGTACACTGAGGACAAATTAGTAGATGTGGATTCACTCAACTCAATTTTTACAAGAGAATGGCCAGGATACTACGGTGGGGAGAAAGGGGTCTAGAGTCAGAATGCTTGGAATCAAATTCTGGCTTTACTACCACTGACTTTTGGCAAATCTCTCTAAGCCTCAGTTTCCCTATCTTCACAATGGAAAAAAAATCGGAGGATTTTTAGAAGATCAAATGAGGCTATTTATGTAAAGCAATCAGCACAGTACTGGCACATAACATTTTTTAATGTATTACGTATCTTAAAAACATATTAATTCTTCATTTACAACACATTAGAATTCCGATCCCAGGCTAAATGCTCACATACTTATGTGTATTCCTACAGTTAAGAGTTTATACAGCTGGTTCTGTCTGATATATGGTTCTTTAGTGAATTCAACAATGAGCTGCTATCTCTTTTTTCATCTTGCGCCACGTATGATATTTATTAAAGTCAGTAAATCCGCCAATAAGCCTTTCGAAAATGTACTTGAGAATCTCTTTACTTTCTCATGGACAATTATCTCCATCTTCCCACAAGACACCCACTACAATTCTAACTGGGTCTTACAATACTTTAAATAGCTTTATCTTCACTGCCCCAACTCTTAAATCTTATTTTATATTAGAAACAATAGTCTGTCTAGCTATCTAATACCCTGGCTCCCCCAAACGGGCCCTCTTTCATCGCTGACTTCAGAATGCTCGCTGCTTCCTGTCTTCCTCTGCTGTCTCTCTGCCCAGTCAGTATACTCGCATCCATAGTTAGAAACTTCGAACGTATTTGCACCGCGCCAGTGTTTGCTGCAAGTTCAGTCTGCTTCTGAGTATTATCATCATTTAAAGAAGCCAACATTTAGTCATTTAAACTTTGAAAAATAATTTTATATTTTTTCTATTACAGTTGTCCCAATTTTTCCCCCTTTGCCCTCCTTTGACCATCCCACTCCTGGTTCCTGCAGTCAATTCCCACACCGGTGTCCATGTCCGTGGGTCATTCATACATGTTCTTTGTCTGGTCCCTTCCCCTGAAGAATCAAAGGATCCCTTCCTATTTAATAAGCACTCATCATTCCAATGATCACCTTTCTAGGGGTCAAAGCAAGCATCAATGTGTTCATTTTCCTATAAGAATAAAATATTCCATTACTTGATGTTCAGCACCAATAACTTAATAAAATGAGCTCCTATGTGAAATTATTCTTGAAGACCCTTAAGCTATAGCACATCATAGTTCCTAGTACACTGATCCCATTAAGCACTGGTTCTGGGAAAGTGAAATTTATGTTGCAGAAGGATAAACAAAGATTTTTCTGGTATCTAAAGTTGCTATAGTTTAACTTCAAATTAAACTGTTAAATTTAACTAGTCATAAGATTTTATCAAGAGTCAAGGGGTAATAAAAATACAGGTGTTGACTTTTCTTAAAAGTATTTTTATCTTATTATAACTGTTAAATATATTAGTATATAGATACACATTAATGTATAGTTATACATTAGTTATAACCTAAATCCTATAATCATAGAAATTTGGCTCCAGGCATAATATTTTCCAGGAAAGTAGCTAATTACTAACTTGATATTAAAAATTACATGTTTTCTGCATCATGTGTATACATATACAATTGTATTTATACATGGCTATATAATTGTTTACTACATGAAATTTCATACTGTAATCTGTAAGTACAAGCAGGTAATCCTCAGCCTCAGACTCACTGCTGTCGGCCAGGGTGAGGACTGTGGACAACACTGAGCCGGTACACACTCACTGTGTCACCCAGAGAGCTGATGTTGTCACGTCCCTGCCATCTTTGATTGGAAGAAAACGAGACACAACAAGAAATGAGAGGAGCATGGTCGATACTAACATACACGTTTTCACCCACTATGGGGTATAAAGGTAAACCAGGGGCAGATCAGATGGCAAGTTATTCTGAAAATTTGGAAGGAGCGGATTCTCAACCAGAATAATACCTGCTGTGTAAGTATATATACAAGAAGATGAAATAAAATATGGTAATAAAGTGGGATGGAAGTTAGGAAATTAATTAAGGAAAAATATACCAATGAGATGGGAAGCACTTAAACACTTTGAACTTTAATTTAAATAAATATAAATAAGGGGAAAAAGATGCCTCCCAGCTGTGAATTATATGACACTAACAGAGTATTCAATAATTACAGCAAAATAAATGTAAGCAGTTATTTATATTTTTCCATTATTTTGACTTTTTTGCTAGAAAATAATATTGAGTATTTATAAATTTCCCATCTACATTTTCGATTTTCTTATGTTAAATACAAAGTAATTTGCATATCTTGCATAACAACCTGTCACAAAACACAGGCACAAACTAGCATGGTGTAAAAGAAGTACAGTGATGTACAAAAAATCCAGGTTTTGCAATATACATTCTGGATATCCACAAACCAGTTAGTTTCTACTAGCCTCAGTTTTTTTCCTATGCAAACAAGACCAAGGCCATTCAGAGTAAGTTTTATTGTGAGGGTTAAATTAAAAAAATATATATGCACATACATATAATGCCTTATAGGTAGTAGGTGAAAAATAAGTTGAAACCATTATTTCATTTGTCAGTGTCATTCCATAAGTGAAATTCTACTCCTTGGCAAGAAACTTGGTGATAATTATCAATCTCTGAGTTTTATGTTTTTAGGTTTATGAAAATGAAAATTACTTAGAAAATCTCTTCTTCAAACAACCACAAAATTCCTAACACATTTTGATTGTTAGCACATTTGTGAAAAAAAGTGCATGAAAAAAGTCAGTTCTTAAAACTAGTACTTCTTTTTAATAAAAGGCTGATTTTCACCTGAAAGGAAAGGTGTAGTAAAAGGCTTATCAATCAATAATTATGAAGAAGTTGGAAATTAAAAAATACAACAACAAGAAGAAGGAGTGGAGGAGGAATAGTAGGTAGATGTGAAGAGACTCACATTAATAAGAAGTTAATTCCTTTATTTACATATTTTAACTTCATTAAGTTACACAATGTGTAAGGCACTGAAAATATGTAAAAGTACAGGATGCAGACATGATATCCAGAACAAAACTGTTGCAAAAGGAAAAAAACACTCTGAGAAACCGAATGAAAATTAAATGTTCGAACAAATATATAACTAAAGGTAATTGCAACATAAGATTACTCAAATATTCATCTTTTGCAGACCCTATCAAGCTTTTAACTTTCTTTTCTATTATATAAACTATTGGGGAATGAATTATCCAACTACTATTAAAAATGAACAATAGTTTTTATCAACAGTTGGACCTTTCTCTTCTTAAAATAATGAAAATATTTGGACCAGTGAATACAACACACTTCTCTCACATATTTTTCTTATTTACTCATCTAAAATAAAGCCTCAACCCTAGTTAAACCCAATTCTACTCTCTTCCACACCTCCTCCTGAATAGAAGAATGCTATGCAGAACAAGCAGAGAGAAGAATACTGGGGCTTCGTGGCTTTGTCAATTCACATTTAATACAACAAGTCTATGGGGCACCCTGATAAGGCGGCTATACTCCCTCGTCAATAAACTCTTCTCTCCAAGGCAACGAATCTGTTACACATTCTTGCTCTTCCAACTTCCTCTGCCTTTCCCAGGGTCAGGGAACTGTCTTGCTCCTTATCCCACCGCGGAATTCATTCTCTCATCCCCACAAGCACCAGGGCCCTACAGGCCCTCACAGCTGTTCCCACGCGGTCTCACTGCCCTTCACAACAGCAGTGTCTGCTGCCCCTCCTGTGGATGGGCTTCCCCCCTGGTGCTCTGGACCCTACCGTTTCCTATCTACACCTCCACTCAGCTCCCCAATAAAACCCTGCTTCTCCTCATTGTCGGCATTTTTCTCTTGGTCATTTTCACAGGCTTAAACTATGAAAAAATATACCTCACCTTTAAAACAAACAAACAAACCTCTCTTGATCTACCTTCACCTCTATGTCCTGACTGCATCCTTCTCTTAATGGCTACATTCCTTAAAAGTTCCCACACTCACTGTCTATATACATTGTCTAGGCTCATTCCCTCTTAAGATTTTCTTTTTCTACATTTTTTTTATTATTGTATTTTCCCATTATCATTTATCCCCCTCATACTCCTTCCCCCTCACCCACCACACTGTTGTCCATGTCCAGGAGTTCTTTTGTCCATTTGCTCAATCCCTTTGCTCCCTAACCAACCCCCCCATAGCTGTCAGCCTCCTCTCTGACTATGAGTCTGTCTCTGTTTTGCTTGTCAGTTCAGTTTGTTCATTAGATTCCACATATGAGTGAAATCATAAGGTATTTGCCTTTCTGTGACTGGCTTATTTCACTTAGTGTAAAGATCACACACCATGATCAAGGGGGATTTATTCTGGGAATGCAATGTTGGTACGACATTTGCAAATCAATAAACGTGATACACCACATAAACAAAATGAAGGATAAAAACCACATGATCATATCAATAGATGCAGAGAAAGCATTAGATAAAATCCAGCACTGATTTATGATAAAAACTTAGCAAAGTGAGAAGAGAAGGAACATAAGTAAACATAATAAAGGTCATATATGATACACCCACTGCCGCCAGGATACTCAATGGGCAAAAACGACAAATGTGCCCCTTAAGATAGGGAACACCACAGGGACGTCCACTTTCACCTCTCTCACTCAACATAGTACTGAAGTCCTAGCCACAGCAGTCAGACAGGAGGAGAAATGAAAGGCATCCAAATTGGAAAAGAAGTATCACTGCCATCATTTACAGACGACATGATACTGTACATAGAGAACCCTAAGGAACCCACCAAGAAACTACTAGCACTGATAAATGGATTCTGTAAAGTAGCAGAATACAAAATTAATATCCAGAAATCAGCTGCATTTTTATATGCTGATAATAAACCATCAGAAAGGGTAATTGGGAAAGCAATCCCATTTACAATCACTTCCAAAAGAATACAATATCTAGAAATGATTTACTAAGAGAGTAGATTTACCTTCTTAAGATTTTCTAATCAAGCTTTTCCTTTCCCCACTGTTCTTGACAAGTTCACCAATCACCTTCACTCTGTCAGATCCATTTATACATTCTCTGCCCCCATCCTCTTGTAAGTAGTAACACAGTTGATCATTCCTCTTTCTTGAAGTTCTCTCTTGACTTAGTTTCCGTGTTCACACTTGGAAATCTCTCTTACTTTTCCTCCCACATTAATGTCTTCTCCTTTTGTGTTTCCTTTAGTGCTTCTTCTTTGTCTCCCTGACATTTCCTGTTAGAACAGTCAAGGGCTCGGTGTTCTATCTACACGCCCTACACAAGAAATTTAATCTAGCCCTTCTGTGTCCTCGAGAGGGCGAGGTATAGATTCTTTAGACTGCTGACTGTAAGACACAGCCCTCCGGTCCCAGCTCTGCATCATCCCTGATCTCCAAAATGCCATGCCCTGATTTCTGCACGACAGGGCCACATGAATAACTGAGGCAACTCAGACTTAAGTCCAAAATACAAAATCATTGATCCAAATCCTCACAACCAATTTCCCTTCAGTTGTTCTGCATCTTAATAAAGAATATCCTTATTTACCCAAGTGCTCAAGTTGAATGCCTTGGAGTCTCTGATGACTTTCTTTCAAATGCCATTTCATATATATTAGTAAATTCTGCTGGCTCCGCAATTTATTAGCTGAGCACCCCTCACCTCTCCATCGCTACTACCCTGGAGCAAGCTTCCATCTTGTCTCCCAAGTGCTGATACAATAGCCTCATAACTTGCCTCTAACAGTTTATATTTTAACCAATATACTCCTTTAATGTTAAATCAAATTATATTACCACTCTAATCAGAACATTCTATGGTCTCCTATCACAATCAAAACTCAATTTAAGATACGTGATCTCTGAGATGCTATATAAATCTGGCTTTGGCTTTTTAAAAAAAATTCGTATTTTACAATTTACCCTTTGTTCTCTCCTTGGTCACACTGGCCGCCTATTGGTCCTTGAAGACAGCAAACATGCTCTTGTCTGAGGGCCTTTGCAGTCACTCTTCTCTTTGACTCGGTGGTCTAGGTCCAGATATTTACGTGACTTATTTCTTATTACAATTTCTGTTCAAGTGTTATGCCATCTAAAAGATCTCCCAGTTCATGCAATCTAACGTACTATCCTCAATACTCCCCACCACCTTATGAGGCTTCATTTTTTTCTTTATAACATCTAACACTACACTTCATCACTTATTTAGGCTCCGTGAGGGCAGAAACTCTGTTCTGGGCTGATACATCTGTAGAAGACGCTCCATATATGTTAAATAAGCAAATCCATCAGGCAGCATTCCTTGCTGCCATAAATTCATACATAGTTCCACCAGACGTTTGGACAGCAGCTAGGAAACAATGTTTCCTGAAACACTGCTCTTCACTAGATGGTGTAAAATGCCTTCAGTGGCTGTGGTCTCTTAATAACGGTAAGTTTGATTGAAGAGCCATGTCAAGCTATTTGGGCTTTAGTTATTAATCTGAAAACTGCAAATGACAGAAAAGTTGATGAATCATGCCAGTTATAGAAGATTGCTAATTTAATAAGCAACTCATTAGAATTTGCTATGGTGTCTCTGAAGTTTAATGAGCAGAAATTTTCCCTCTAATTTTTCTGAAGCAGTAAGATGTCAGTGAACTGAATTGATGCTTTAATAATAGTGATTTCTTCTCTAATTTCTTCTTCATGAGAAATTAGCCCACGTAACCCTCTAAATCATACTCATGTACATGAGTTGTACCAGTGTTAAAAATCAGAAGTCATACAATTTATGCTGTTAAATTATATTACACACCACATGCTGTAATTCTGGGATGTAGCCCTGTGGTAACTTGTTCGTGGTTATACAGTAATGTGCATCCACATGTTTATCTAGTGTGTTTGTGTAAGACAGTAAGCTGTAACAACAGCAGTGAGGATTGCTAAGGCCTTTAAAGAACACTCTAAATACTTTAATTAATTGGCTTTCTTTAACATAGCTCCTTTTATTATCATCGCAAGGAAAAGACCAAATCCATTTAACCATTTAAAAAATTATATAACTAATCCACTTTCATATGTTAGATAAGAATGCTCTTTAAAATCATGCTGTTTTTACACTCAGATTAAATCCTGACAGACTTCTTTAAATGTTAAAACTCATCTTTCTTCCACGTGCAGTTAAGATTTCCTAGACACTGCAGGAAGTCAATTTTATGATGATATGGCAGAAAAAGTGTGCTTCTCAAAAGGATATGCTTTGAAGTCAGACAGAACTGAATTTAATACAGGATCAGTCACCTAGTAGCTGTGACCTTGGGCAGTTAGCTTAATCTCTCGAAGGCTCGATTTCCCCATCTTTAAAATAAGGGTAAATCTGTCAGAGAGAATTGCTGCGTGGCTCAGCTACAACACACACACTTCTGTAAAGCACTGACAGCAGGCATTCCATACGTGTCGTTTTCTACTCCACTACCCCTCTTGAAATACTGACACATTTGACACATTCATCCTGCCATTCTTTTAAAAAATAGTTCTTAGGCATGAACTAAATGCTAGAAACACAAATATATTAATGAGCAAGCCAAGTTTCTTTAATCCCAAGGCATTGTAAGAACTGAGACAACCGTTCATCAATTTTTGTTCATTTTACCAACACATACACAAAAAACGTCTCCAAAAAACCTTTTATTTTAATAGGTCTGAAATTCACATTTAGTAGAAAATGTTGAAATGGATTAACGACCACCAAACCCATGACTTTTATGGTGATATCTGATTTTGAAGGCTGATCTTTCTTCCAGTCCTAAGGTTTAAAATAGCGAAAACAGACCAACAGTACCTACATACGCATTTGAGAGATTACATCAATGGTCATTCATTCCGAAGCTTTTTTTAGATCCTATGGTCCCCAGGCTAAGTACACAGCCCTGTTTTAATGGTTAGTTGAGTAATGTTGAATTTTGTGAGGTGTCTTTTGGTACCTATGAAAACAATCCTGACTTTTCCTCTAATATATTAATATGATGGGTGGTTTAAATTCTTTAACATGCTTTTTATATATTATTTATAGATTCTCCAATATTTAAATACACCCCACTTTGCAATGACAAAAATGTGTCTTGATTGGACAGAAATATTAGAAAAATGTGCTCCTTCTCAGGGAAACCAGGAGCCAGCCCACAATTTTTCAAAGGAAGCACCCCCTGGATTCCAAACCCCACTCATCCCCAGGCTGGGCTGCTTTGGGCAGGGCGCACGCTGCACCACTGTATGCAGTGATCCTGGAACAATTCTATGCATCCAGTTATTTATTTCGTTAGCACCATATGTCTGCCTTTACATTTTAGGAATACTCTAAACTCAGGTTCAGCATTGCTTCCTACAAACTCTGAAAACCAAATTTAAACATGACCTGAGTTGTACTTTTGTAAAGGGAATGAGTCATTGGGTTCTCTTTCCTGTTGCCAATAAAGCATATATAAAAATGGCAGCTCCAAATTATGGCCTGGTTCTTTAAAAATAGCCCAATTGGGAGACTGACCAGCACCGCCAACACAGAAAACACTTCCTCCTCAAGACTAGGACATCTGGGTGAGAAATGCATTCATTTGCTAAACTACTGCGTGAGCCCCTAGTTGATCATTTTTACTAAAAAGTAATTAACTAAGCACAATATAATAGTTGACAAGCATAACAGGAAAGTTTCTTAAGAAATAGATAAATTAGCTGTGATTAGAACTAATGAAATCTCTAAGAGTACCAGATTTAATTGCAAACATTGTTTGTATAGTATGCCTAATAATTTGTATAGGAGATCTAAATGAAGTTAAATAAATGTCCAAGTGTATTAAAGTCAGGGTTAAATTAAAATTCCAAAAACATCAACATTACAAACTGACTTACATTTTTGACTATTTTGATTAATTGTTTAAATCAAAATGTTACAGTGTTAGACAACATCACTATTGCTACAATTTGTGAAGCAGTCACAACAAAAGAAGGAAAATACGTGTGAAGTCAGAAGGAGAGGACAATAAATTACTGAGACAGAACAACTCAAAATGTGAAAACGGGATAAAGTTGACGGACAGTCACACCGTAAGGTACACATTGTGTCTAAAGGTGAGTCAAACTAACCTGCTACAATAGGATCGTTTTTCATCATCGTGGTTACAAAGAATTGCAGCCACTTGGATCAATATCATACATTGGATAAGAGAATTGACCAAAACAAAAAAAAATAGAAGAAAAATCTAACAATTAAAATCAATTAGAGAAAAAGCATTCTAAAGTATGTTAAATTATATTCAGAAATATTCATCCCACCCATTCAATACAGTAATATAATTTGTATTAATATGTTATAGTCCCTAACACTTCATGTGTAATTCGGGGGTCCTTTGGAGGAAAATACTCTTTTAATCAGTGCATATACTTTATTTTGACTACATATTATTGTGGTGTAAGTAAAACAATTGAAATTTTCCTTACCACCTCCTGCTGTTAAATGAAAAACCCTTAAAATCTGTGAAAAATAAAAAAAAGAAGGCAGTGCCATAGTGCAGCTGCAATACAATAATCATTTCCAAGTCATAATTACTTTAAGTCAAAGATTTAATAACATTATTCTCATACAACACAAACTGATATTTTAAAATGTGTATCTCTAAAAAGCTATAGAGTTTATATTTTTTGTAATGAATAAAATGTTTTGTATCCAGAATGATTTTCTAAAGCATTTTCCTATTAAACCTCTTTATTTATCTTGTCCAATATTAAATATTTTAGGAACAAATATGTTTTTTTTTCATTTTATCATGTGCCTCAATATGCATATGATTGGAAAGGATTTAAAATAAAATATCTAAAGTAAAATTGTGATTAAAAAATAAAGCATTAATACCAAAAAAGTGAATTCAGAAATAAAAATGCAACACTAAAAAAAGGCTAAAAAAGAAATAGGCATGTTATAAGACCCATATATTTAAGAACAGTTGAATTTCAAATAAAATTGAGCTTCCTAACAGACAAAATAGTCAGTTTCATAGTCCGGTTTCTGTCAGAAACTGGAGAACCCACCAGGAAGTGCAGAGGGTTTTCTTAGTGTTAAAATTTTAAAGTTAAACTGTGAGGTTTTGTATTAGAAAAGTTTATTTTTATATATGAGACAAACACAAGTGGCAAATACCCTTAGTGACATCACTACATCAAATGAACTGGGTTAGTGAGGCTGAATATTGTAACGTCCCTCTCTAAAGCCACGGGTATCAATAACGATGGTTTTTCAAGGAGCTATAGTACTATTCTCCTACTTCGTAGCCTTCCAGCAGTCTGGTGTGGCCTAAGGATAACCTTTGACAACATGAATTCAGTTTTTAAAATGCATATGCTTCAGGCAGTTTATTTAAAAATAGGAAAAGAATATTTCTCTGTGTTATATATTCAAGAAATATAAAAAGGAAATAGTTTGAGAGACGAAAAGTGATAAAATATTTTGAGCTACTGGTTGAGGTTAGACACGTAAGAACAGAAATCAGGTCAACATAAATGGTTCGATCCTTCTCACAATGTTCCGAGAAGACGCCTCCCAGTGGTGCACACTGAAAAATGTTGGAAACACACACACACACATCTTTTCACGCAGGGATCCTCTGAGGACAGCATAAAATAACTCCTGAGAGGCCAGAAGAAGAAAGAACTTTCCTAAGCATAGACATTCAAATATGTCAAATACTTTAGAACAGGAAATGTGTTTAGAACATATAGAATTTTTATCTATATTTTTATAAATTTCTCTCTAAACAGTGTATCCATCTCAGCATGTATTATATACACACATGCAATATGTATGTGTATTATATATGTACACACTTGTGTGTATATCATACATACATATGTATATATATAACATTTAACTCTGTAAATGCCACAAAATTATTCAATAAAAATTCTCTCTGAAACATTACCCTAATAAAATTGTACTGGCTCTTTTCTCTCATTTTAAAACAGGTTTTCATTACCTTTATAGCAACACACAGGTTATTGACTCTATTAACAAACTAACATTTAAGAAAAATAAATAGCCAAGTGCGATGAGTCTCTTATTCACACTCTTGGTGGTAATGAACAATTGCGTAAGGCCTGTGGAATCTCAAAATGACTATGTATCACTAAATTGTCATATAAAATGAGAGGGTGGAAAGTGCAGCCTAGCTGAAGTAGTCATTCTAAGGTGACGGGGGTGGATGACAGAGGCTGTGCCTTGGCACATCAGGACAGCACTCCGACCAGCTAAGCTCCCTGGCAGGGCTGCTCTACAGCACTTCAGTACAAAACCTGAAGGGGCACCAAAGAGAAGGTAGGGTGAAAATCTGTATACTTGCTTCACTTTCTTTTTCTATACTACTGCATTTCCTCCTTGCCTGCAGGAAAGAGTTCCGAGACACCTACCGGCCGCCTTAACCTCAGAGAGCATCCAGCATTGTGTACACTAAGTTTTCTCCTATACACACACACCTACGGCACGGTGTCTCTATAAATTAACCACAAGAAGAGATCAACAACAATAAAATAGATCAGTTCAACAGTACACTGTGATCAAAGATACGTGAATGTGGCCTCTCCCGGGTTATCTTACTGTACTGCACGTGCCTTTCCTCTCCTTGCGGTGGGTTGGTGAAACCACTCCGCAAACAGGATGGCGGTCACTCACACGTGCTGATCACGCTGCCAGAACACAGGCAGATCATTTCAGTTTCAGTTTTTGAGAGCACTTAGGGTCTTTGCTCGGTACGCGATACTTGGCTTTACCACGTGCACAGCACAGTTAATCTGTCTCCGTACGGCCGGTCAAATAAAAGTACAGCGCACACAAGCATCTGCAGCGCGCAGCACTTGATAATGACAAGAAACAGCCATGTTGCTGGTCTGCGCATTTACCATCCTGCACTCCTCGTTATTGCGTGAAAGTGTACTCTTTCTACTGGTAAACAAAGCTGGCTGTGAAACAGTATGCTGTGTTACACTGGCAGCAGCCTCATACACCTGGTAGTAATGATGTCTCTTAACTGCACTATTTTCTCTTGTATATGATTTAATCTCATGTTCTTCTATACGGCAACATGCTGTGCAGGCTTGTAGCCTAAGAGCCACAGGCTCTATCACATGGGTTAGTTGTGTAGTAAGCTATACCATCTAGGTTTGAGTAAAGTGCACCCCACGATGTTCACAAAATGACACAATCACTTCCCAATGCATTTCTCAGAACATATTCCCATCATCAAGTGGGGCTGCGTGACTGTATTTACTTTATTCTTCAAATCGTATGACAGTGTTATAGACTGAATTGTGTGTCCTCAAAATTCATGTGTGGAAGCACTGACCCTTGTATAACTATAATAGAGAATAAGGCCTTCAGGACTCACCTATAAGTGGAACCTAATCAACAAACCAAACAAGCAAAATATAACTGGAGAAATTGAAATAAAGAACAAACTGACAGTAACCAGAGGGGAGGTGGGGGAGGTTAATGGAGGGAACATGGGGACGGGTTTTCAGGAACATGTGTAAAGGACACATGGACAACACCAAAGGGGGGTAGGATCAAGGGTGAGCAGTGCGGATGGCTGAAGTGGGGGCAGTGATGGGGGGGAAATGGAGACAATTCTACTTGAACAACAATAAAAAAATGTTGAAAAGAAAAGACTTGCGTCCTAATAGGATAAGATACTTAGGATGAGCGCAGAGGAAAAAGGTTATATGAGGACACAGCAAGAAGGCAACCTTCTGCAGGTGAATAAGAAAGACCTCCAAAGAAATCAAGCCCACGGGCACCTTGATCTTGGACCTCCAGCCCCCAGAACTCTGAGAAAATAAATTTCTGTCGTTCAAACCATATAGTCTGTGGTACTTTGTTATGGCCGCCCTAGCAAAAGGAACAGTGCTATAACATCTGCTACTCTGATTGAAATGAATGATGCTTCCTCAGTTTTCAGACACGTTTGGGTCCTTGAGCAGCACCCATAAGGTGAGGCTCCTTTGACATCACCGTCATCATCACTAAGAGATCTGTAGCGCCACCAGAGGCCTTACGCTCCAAGTGGCATATTTTTAATTCATTTAATACATTAATGTACACTGATTTGAGACAACGCATAGATATAGAAGTAAACAAACAGAAAAATATGAAGTAAAACTAGACTGATGAGATAATCTAGGTCCAAATGGCAGAAATAAAGTTCTCAAATTAAAAAAAAAAAGTGTGTGTGTGCGTGTTGGAATAGAGTGAGAAGACAAGACAGGCATAAGGGGAAGCCAACATTAGTAAAATTAATTAGAGTACTGAAATGCAATTTCCCCTGGAATGTTTTGACTTACTTTTTTTGTTTTCCCATATGGAAATTTACCGACAATACCTCAAACCCTGGCTGGTGGTTAGTTTCCATTACATCACAGTGGACTCAGAGTGAGGCCATCAGGAACAAAATTCTTCCCTGCAAAAATGCTAAGTACATAATCCACTGACACCACCTTTTTTAAATGGTCACTAGACATTTTCTCGGTCATCATTACGACACCAGGAACTGCGGCTACGTGGTCACCACTAAGTCTCCATGACCTAGGGCTTGCGCCTGGCTCAAAGAAGGCCATCAAATATTGGTTAAATTGGAAGTAAATAGATGTTAAAAATGATTAGCAGTTATATTTCCCACTTAACAAAATGAATAAACATACTGTTCCTGTTCAACAACACTCATAGAAATGGAATTTCACTAATCACTTTTTCCACATCGTGTTCTCTACTCTCTTTGCTCTGTTTGTCTTTTCCTTTCCTGCCATTCCATTTTATTGTACATGTGACATACTTTGTAAAGATTACACTTTCGCATGTTGGGTCAATCTGTTATTAAATTGTACTTTGCATAAAATCTTCAATATCAATTAAAAATTGAGAAACTAAAATGCTTAGCTGATCTGAATACTGTTTTTTGTCTACAATGTACTCTTCCACCAGATAGTCTCCTGGGTCTCTCTCCTCAATACATCTAAAAGGTCTCTGACTCATTATCATATCAATAACTTTACATCTCTATTGTGCGAAAATTCACGAGTATTCACTGATGATACTGTTAATGTGAAATAAGGTACTAAGATGGAGTTAGTCTGCTTAAGGAAACCAAAAATTAAATCTCAAGCATAGCTGTGAATCAAATAGAACTTGATGGGGTTTTTATTAGAAATAATATTGCTGTTGGAAATAATGCTGCTTTGCTAAGTGACATAAGCCAGTCAGTGAAAGACAAATACAGTATGATCTCACTTACATATGGAACCTAAGAACAAAATAAACTAAGGAGCAAAATAGAATCAGAGGCACAGAAACAGGGAACAGGCTGACAGCTGTAAGAGGGGAGGGGGCATCTGGTTGAAAGAAGGTGAAGGCATTAGTCAAAGAACATGTATGCATGACCCATGGTCATGGACAATGGTGTGGGGCTTGGCTGTGGGAGTGGGGAGCTGACCAGAGAGAGGCAAAGGGGGAAAATTAGGACAATGGTAATAACACAAACAATAAAATATAATTTAAATTAAAGAAAGAAGTAATACTGCTTCTGATCTTGGCTTTACTGCTGGCAGAACCAGAGTGTATTCTGATTATTTAAGCAGTAACAGCATCTAGGTCCTTTCTTCCCTCTTCTTACTCTCTGGAACTCCCCACTCATAGCCTTAAAACCCAGGCTTTCCCCCAAACCATCTCCCTAATTAAGGAAAGACATGTTTATAGCCCAGCTGAGGAACAGTCGTATCTGAGTGTAGACCCCCCATCTCTGTGTCCCGGACCCCTCTTCAGTATCAATTTCATTATCCCCCCTCATTTTTATCTCAGCAGAGCAGCTAATTAAAGTAAATGTTGAATGCTGTATAGAAGAGATAAAAGAATGGTGGCGGGAAAACGTTCAAAATGGTCTCAGCTTCTCTAAGCCTTGTGCGTGAGCATGGAGCTGGCAAAGCTCAGCCATACCTGTAGCTGTCAAACCTGTGTGTTGAGCCCCTCGCGCTCCCCCAGAGGAGCAGCCAGCAGAACATAAGGGGGACAACAAGATTTAGAAGTAGACAGTTGGGATCCTGTAACTATGTACTAATAGAGTGATTCTGGCAAGTTACTTAGGCTCCTTCGACATGTGTCTCTCTGTAACGGGGAAAAACACACATGTGCAAGATTGTGGGCAAGACTAACAAAATATTAGTGTAAAAGATTTTATAAACTATAACTCACTCTGCAACTGTGATTGTCTATTTTATAGTTCAGACACAAGCAACTACGTTCCACATTGACTGCTACACTAGAAGTACTGAGGTCTAACAAGGTTGCCTTGGTTATCATGCTCTAAAACAACACACTTTTAAATCTTACCTGCGGATTTAACTGGTTATACATGGGTTTACTATATAAGAAATGTATTAACCATGGGTTTCTTATGCCTTGACATCTGAGTCCTTCCTGACCCGGGAGAGACTGCCTCCCCGCCCAAGGCTAGCCAATTCCCAGACACAGTGAGCCACTCACCTGCAAGGATGCCTCTGACAGGCAAACCAGTCAAGGTGGAGCCCTCGGCCCCAACTTCTTTGTCTAGCTCTTACAGCTCTCACTCTTGGCCACTGTCCTCTGTAACCCAGAGTCTCCTGAGATCATTCAGACTATCCAATACTAATCCCACTAAGCCCACTTAGCTTAGTCACCGAGTTTTCCCCATGGTAACTGCAATAAAGGCTCTTGCCCAAGTTTTCCCTCTTCCCTGCCTCCTGACCACTCTGGTGCCTTGCCCTCTGTGGAATGTCCTGCAGGAGCTCCTGTTCCCAGGAGTCTGTGACTATGAGCACTTCTTTCGTGACAGTAATTTCCATGTGCACATGCTTTCCCATATCTGTTTTCAAACACACCCTGGGTACCAATAAAATAAAAAAATTAATATGCTAATATTAATATAACATACATAATTATCCTCTTTGAGCATTTTGTCAATATTTTTATAAAATACTAATTTTTAAAACAGGCCATAGTGATCACTCCTTCTGTAATCATGACTTGTTTACAAAAGCATTTTAAATGCATTTATATAAATGCAGACATGATAATATGAGACAAAGATAAAGAATTAAGTAATAATCATGCCTCAAAAATATTTCTGTAAGAAGCTACAAACCTTAGGGCTAATTTTAGCTCAGCTGTAAGTCCTACTATAAAATAAAATAAATTCAGGACTTTAGAATACATTTTGTTAGTCATATACCTGTGCAGTTCTCACTCATCTCTTCCTTTCGCTAGACACTTGTCTGGAGAGTGAATCAAAGCAGAGAATAAACCCCCATTGAAAAGATGTTTTATCCTCTATCTTCAGTCCATAAATCAGTTAATGGAGAAGCTGAACTAGGTTTCTAAACCATTGTGTTTAGCATTTATGTACCTTGAAAGGGCTTGACATAAAAACAGAGGCAGCAATCATGGAAGCTGTTACAAATCAAAAAGTCAGAGGAGAGTATCTCAGGGCCCTGACGCACAGTCCTGGAATAAAACAACAAATGCTGGAATGCATTGTGACTGTGGTAGCTACTTAAAAAATGGCGGTGGGGGTAGGGGGGTGGATATGACAAGGTTACGTTGTTCTATCAAGATTGAATTCCTAAGAATGTGAATTGAGGCAGAATAATAAAAACAGAAGAGAAGTTATCTGTAAAAATATAATAAAATTGTGGGAATGAACCACTGAATAATAAATGGTAAGAAAACTCCAACAAGCAGTCAGACTACTTGGAGTTCTACATTTAAACAGAGCACAGAAGAGAAAATATATGCATTTGTCCTGAACCTTTTACATCAAAGTGCAACTTTTATATCTTCTAAGAGGCAGACTAAGGAATCGACAGCTCAGGGAATCTAATACCAATGCCATATTCCATAAGTATTTAACTAATATTTTTTCTACATGTCTCACGTATGAATAGAATATTAAAGGAGTATTGAAGGAACTATACTCTCACCCACTGGAACCAATATGTAAAAGGAACAGTTCAAATGCGCTGTGTCTGCATCACCACCTTCTTCAAACATCCTCATCCACACCATAAACTGCTTGGAAAATGCAATATTTAATGAAAAATTGTCCATTACTCTATTTGATGGTAATAAATTGTTCTGCTAAAAGATTTTCTCGCCACTCACCTTTATGTCAAAGATGCATGTGGATTTTAACATGATTAAAAAATTTAAAGACACTTAATAAGTGCCTTAAATGTTGATAGTTACTTTTCTCTTGTTTAAGTTGCTATGGGAATGGGAACTTTGGTTTTTCAAATACTTAATAGTACCTTGCTATGTATACAATAAACAGAGTATCAACTTCAGAACAGTAAAACTATAATAAACAAACTTAGTTTACCCAAGTGAGCATCAGGCACCAGAGATAGGATGACTGAGGGCAGGGACGCAAATTCTCAACACAGAAGACTCTCAAACGGATTTGAGAAACATTGATTTTAGCACTTTCCCAGGTGTATGCTGGTTCCTAGCACAGTGCCTGACCCAAAGGAAATGACGCAAATCTTCTTCTGCATTACATCAATATAAAGATATCAATATGACATGTCACGGAAACACACATAATGGGAAATTTTACTTTGTTCTCTTAAAGCGGCCTGATGAGCTGACGGCACTCAGCCCGAGTAGGAGTTCATCAGGGGCAGAGGCAGCAAGAACGAGTGAAGCCGTTCCAGCCCGACTGAGTATCATAAGCAAAGGCACAAAGGCATGTGTGAAAGTCATTAAAAATTTTGGAACTTCTGATAAATGACGAATATGAAGATTGTAAACAGACTATGTCAACCACCCATCTCAGTGTGCAATTTTTACTCTGCATTTAAGCCTTCATCTAAAAATCTCCAGATCACAGACTATAATTAAGTGCTTTCTGTTTCTGACCCCCACACCTCTGCTTCAACTCACCTCCTGCCAGGAATGTGAAAACTGTTGGCCATATTTTGTGGAAGTTCAAGTAAACCACTGCTCATTCTTCTAGCTTCAATATCTCACATCTCACAGCCAATATACAGTGCAAATGTATCCGTTTGGATCAGCATTATAACTAAGAAACATAAATTCCCCTTAGTTTTTGTTACTTTTTAAAAACTTTCATGTTTTCTTTTTTATCATTTTTTTAAAAATTTCAATTATAGCCATCCTGGATTCCAGCTAACCCTACAGACCTCACGTTAACTTTATGACCGTTTTAAAGGCCATGTCTTCAAATACAGTCTCATTCTAAAGTACCGCAGGTTCAGACTCTAACATGGCACAGTTCAGTCCATAAATGGGATGGGAAAGAGAGTCTTTCAGAGTGGTTGTGATAAAAAGGGAACACTGTGCACTTTTTGGCAGAATATAAATTGGTCCAACCACTATCAAAAATGATAGGAAGTTTCCTCAAAAACTTAAAAATAGATCTGCCATACAATCCACAATTCTACTTCTGGGTATACACTCAAAAAAATGAAAACAGGTTTTGATGAGACATATGTGCATCCGTGCTTATTGCAGCATTACTTCCAACAGCCAATACATGGAAACAACCCAAATGCCGGTCGGTAGATGAAAGGACAAAGAAAGACGTGGCATACCGCACAGTGGAATATTATTCAGACATGAGGAAGAAAGACATCCTGCCGTTTGTAACAATGTGAATGGACTGTGAGCACATTATGTTCAGTGAGTCACATCTGACAGGGAAGATAAGTACTGTATGATATCCCTTATATGTGGAATCTAAAAAAGTCAAACCTATAAAAATTACAGAGAGTAAGATAGCAAATTAACACGGCATAAAGAGTGGAGAAATAAGATTGATGGGTACAAACTCATAGTGAGTCATAAGTCATAGAGATCTAAAGAATAGCATAATGAATATAGTCAATAATACAACACTATAATGATGTAAAGTGATACATATTGACTCAATGGCAATCATATTACAATATATAAATGTACCAAAGTAGCACATTCTATACCTTAAAATTGTAAATTTTAACATGTTAAATTTATCAAATAAAAAGTAAAAAATAAATAAAGTGATGTCAGCTACCTAGTTACACTTACCCAACAGAAATAATGTATTTCTTCCTCGTGAAACTCCGATCATTTAACAATAGTCCTTTTGCACTCAGTCCTTATTAGGAGCAGTGCTCTTAGTTCATAACATTTTCTCATACACTGCTCTCTATTTCCCCTGACACATCTGATGCTTTGCAGGGAGTTTACACAACTTTCTAAAGACCACTTGGGTTTAACAGACTGAGAGTATTTCATTCATTAATATTCATCCCTTCAGTGGAAAGTCAAGACAGAGAGGAATGAAGTCATCCCAGGGACATTCAATGATAACAAAAGTTGGTTGTTAAACTGCTTTCTAAAGAAGCTGGCTCTATTAAACTAAACACAAACAAAAATGCAGTTTGCTTATTTGTTTGTTTGGTTTTGGAAGTACATCTGAAAATGACAGTAGGGGTAGGGGCAGGTAACACTGAGTCTGGGCTGAATTGCTTTGCCGATATACATGATACTCCAGCAGGTAGAATCTTTCTGGGAGGAAGATCCTAGAGATGTGAGCATCAGCAACTACGCAACCTCACACAGCAGTGGCTAAGGGGCTAACAAGAGACCTTGGAAAATAGACATGCATTGTGAGGTCATTAAATTTGTTAGCTGTGGATTGTAGAGTATATCCCATTTTTATCTCTTATTCTGAAAAATACTTAATAGCTATATATTGTTCACTATTTTTTGGGGGGTGCAAGTAGAGTCTTCAGGGAAATTCAGAGACTTGAATTTCTAAGGGGAGGAATAGGATTTAAGAGCCATGATGTCCTCCAAAGGGGTAAGCTAATGCCTACATACTACACAGCATCTTCGAAGAAAGTTGCAGCAGGAAAAGAAAAATCATTACATAAAAAAAATAATTCCTAGAATATTATCCAAGGATGAGTAAGTTATTAATTGCACTTATTCACATTCGGTCAATTTGTCTGCACAGGAAAATAAAAACCAAAGTCAATCAATGCTCCAAAGACTGGATATGACTTACAAGCACCTTCAGATCACACACACAACACACACACAAACACTAACAAATCGAAAGGCTAATTATCCAGATAACCATTTAGAAAAGTAGAGATTCCATACTTCTATCTGCCTTTGCTAGTGAACTAAAAAGGTCATCTGACAGCTAGATAGTGTACACCATAGAAGTCTAACACTAAAGAATCTGAAACTAACCAGTCACATGTATTTTTAAGATAATGCTCCTTTTTCTTACATTAGTGTTCGTTTTGGAAAGCAGTTCCACTTCTGTACAGCCATGCATATAATGAGTAACAAAATCCCCAAGATGATAGTGATGATATTACTTAATCTCCATACTAGCAAAGCATCTCAACATAAAAAGGGATGAGAAGAGGACACTCCGGTGTGATCTCTGATCATATTCCAGCGGGAATGCTTACCACACTAGGCTGTTAGAAACTCCCATTTTTATCCAGTAAAGTGCTATCACAATTCCACATCTAATTCTGCTATAACATAACATTTCTGTACCCCAGAGGAGAGGAGGCAGACCTGAGTTCACACACAATAAGCAGCATCTGCACAGGGAAGTGGTCTCCCAGGCCTATTTCACAAGCACACCCTCAGGCCACACTGCAGACACAGTAAGTCCACTCCCTGTCCTTTGGTGATGGGTTAAAACTGGCAGTTAAAAACCAGTAAGAAAGGTAAGTGATTAAAGCCATCAGGCTGACACAAATTCTAGAGGTCACTTCCAGCCTCCTCAACTTTGATTCTAGATTCAGTGACTTAAAAGTATCTCCTGGAAGACATTATAAATTACTCCAAATCGAAGATTTGGATATATTAAAATGCTTACCTTTCAGTCAAGAGAGTTGGACTTCTTCAAATTGTTACTTCCAGAGGAGGATCCTTGAGCAACTTAACTGACTACACAGCCCCCTGTCAGGTTTGTTAAGGTACACGGACCCCTCAGTGGGTAAGTGTGTGTGGTTTTTTCCTCCCCTTTGCTTTATAATTTCATCCTTGTGCTCCCAGTTTCACAGCCTACTGAAGGGGCTAAGAAACTGCTTTCCTTTTTAGTGGGACCCTGTGGATGGCTCATAAGCAGACATTTGGTAGGTTGGCAAAATATTGTACTCTGAATGTCCACTAATGACGTCCCATTGTTTTTAAATCTCCTTCCCAGTGTGGAGCTGCGCTAATTGAGAGCTGACATAGGCACAACTCGGGGTCCTGGGGTGCTGCACGGCTAGTATTAGTCAGCCCTGTGCTCTTCCAGTCGTTCTGGGGTTACCAGAGTGCTTACACCGCAGTTTGGATCACACTGGGGAATACGATTATGTATTTCACTTGAGCATCATTATCTCCCCCTTTGTCCTAAGTTGATCTGAGGTCTTTCTCAATAGAAAATGTGTTTTTTAATCATCTTTGAAAAAGTAGTGAGTAGATATAAGTCAGGGACATATATATATATATATGCATATATATGCTAATATATATATATGCTAGTAATCTTTAGATGGCATGGAATTCAGGATAAAGCATGAAAACTACTAATACTGCAACACACAGAATCCATCAGTAAAATCAAACATAAAAATAATTGGCACCTTTAATTATATACTTATTATATTGCCTTAAAATATTTGACCTCAAAAACAGAAGAGGGAACTAAAGTTTTCTTGGTAATTTATAGTCAGAAGCAAAATGGAAATCAAACCCAGCTTTGCTTAAATCTAGAGCTTGTGCATATAATGTTAAATGACACCGGCTCATTCATAACCATCTCCCTCCCTCCGGGGACAAGCGAGGACGTAGTGACTCTGTGTTGTGCTCTTCCTCTGACTTGCACTGCATTTTCAGAAGTAACTGGTGCTACATAACTGACATTCACTAAATGAAGTCCATCCTTCAGACCACATTAACCTAGAAATAAGCAACCCACTTAACTGTAAGATTAGCATGTGTAGTAGGTCATTGCAAGGGAAGCCTTTAAAGCCCCTGGTGTATATTGTTCCGTGCCGTTCTCTCTTCTAAATTTAATACTAAAATCACTTCATACTTTGTAATGGCTAAGCATTAAATTACAAGATATTTTAAGCATTTAGTTTCTCCATAAAATAGTATTTTATGGGTTGTAACTAATAAACATTTACATTAAAACAGTAGCATGCTAATATTTCACAGAAATGCTAAGTGTATTATCTAAAAATTATAACTTAAATAAATGCTTTTTATATCATTGCCATAATTGGTTGACAATACACCATGCTAGGACACTTGAACAAAGATATAGAATATAGATATTTTCTTAAGTTGCTTTTTGAAAAGCATTTTTAAAAGAAAATTAAATGTAGACCACATTTAATTTTTGAACAATGTGAGCCATGAAATAAATTGAAAGCACTGCAAAAAATAGACAAGGGTTTAATTATTGTACATTGGTAAAGCTTAATTCGATAGTATTAGAATTAGAATAACATCAATATAAACTCAATAAAAAAACCCATTTTTTGGAAGCTGTGATAACTCTTATATATACTTGTTTCGAAATTTAAACTAGTTAAATATTTCTATCTGCTTAGTCTTGCATATACACAGTATACAAATACAAGAACTATTTATTGATCTCTGATTGCAACCGTATTAAATGACAACTAGAGTATGCATTTAGAGTGAAGAACTAAATTTAACTTTAAAATATTCATATATTCTAGGGAGGAAACACAGGCCTAAAGTTTATACACCAAACTAAGAGTCTAAACATGCACTTCAAATAAGCCATCTGCAGCTGTCCTGAGGACCCCCCTTTGGGGGTGTTTAAACCCTGACAGCACAGGTGAACAGTCACAATGAATTTCTTGAATTACAGTACACACACAAGCACACACACACACCAGTAACAGACATTGGTTTTGCAGAATTATCAACTTTAAAACTCAGAAATAGTTTAGCCCGATTGTGCAGGTTCTCATTTTTTTATGCTCACTTACGTGCATTAAAAGGAATATTTATGCAGCTGTGACATCAACAATATGGAAAAACCAAGTCACACCCAATTTGCAATACAGGAAATGCAGGAAATGAAGGGTAGGCAAGCAAAATACCTATTTTCCCAAA
Organism: Desmodus rotundus; assembly: GCF_022682495.2. Taxonomy (NCBI): domain Eukaryota; kingdom Metazoa; phylum Chordata; class Mammalia; order Chiroptera; family Phyllostomidae; genus Desmodus; species Desmodus rotundus. The sequence continues at coordinate 13,801,425 of NC_071399.1, read as the reverse complement.
CAGATATATACCTTGAATACTTTGATTCATCCTTAGAAAAAATTATAGTCCATAAATTTTGTTAATGAAAGTGAAGATGTTTACTGACACAAATGCCTTTAAGAACGCAAAGCTCTAGTGCATTCTAATCTCTTCCTCGTAGAGTTTACATTTCTGTTACCTAATAACGTAAACTAAATGTATATTTACTCTTTATGTATTCCTTACAAGGTTGAATTCCAGTCTAAGTCTGCTTACTAATAAAAATAATATTTAAAGATTATTTTGCAATAAGCATTACCTAAAACCTTGAGATTATGCATGCTTTTAATAGGAAACTGTATTTGCTGAAATATTTGTGTCATAAGAACTTGAATTTTCTTACTAATCAGCTATGACCTCACTGATCTGCTTACTTAACTCGATATGATAGAAGCATGGATTCTCTTAAAGTCAGAAAAGTATACAGTACCAGAGTTTTCTCCCTTTAAGAATAATTGTTATAGAATTGCATACTTGAATCATATATATGTGTATATACATACATATACATTTTTAGAGACAGAGGAAGGGGGAAAGGGGGAGACAGAGAGAGGAACACTGATTTGGTATTGCACATGTTTATGCATTCACTGGTTGATTCTTACATGTGCCCTGACCAGGGACTGAACCATAACCTTGGCATACTGGGATGATTCTCGAACCAACTGAGCTACCTGACCAGGGTGATGTCGATATAATTTTATTAAACAATGTTGTCCCAATTAATTTAATAAAAATAATACATTTTTAAATAAAATAGATTAATGATTACCAATACGTTCATTTTAATAATAACCCAAAGATCTCATTCCTCTATTCTCTATGAAAATCCCTATTTTATAGACAGTATCAAATGTCATCATTTGAAATAATTCCATTGAACATAATTCCCCATAAATTTACTACTAAAGACCTGAAGAGACATTTTTCCAAAGAAGACATGTAGATGGCCAACAGGTACATGAAGAGATGTTCGACATCACACACACATTAGTCCCCACATCCCTACGTACACACCATGAGGTATGTCCAAGATGCAAACCGCATGGCAGTCACTTACCAGGACTGAGTGGGTTGATTTAGAAGTTTTGTGAAGTTCCATCTATGGAAGAGACCCTGAGTCCAAGACAAATATTCCTCAGCATACACAGCACTAGTAAGCCATTATCCTTATTTTATTTTAGCTTAGATTAGTTTAGTTTAGTTTGGTTAGAAAGCAGGGGCCTTGTGGGGATTCCACAGAGATGTTATTCCATCAAAATCTTTTCCGTGTGTAACAAGCGAAGGGTGGACAGGAAGTCAAAGATCAGTCTCCAAGTGCTTTCAAAATCAAACCGCAGGAATAGTAGTACTGGCCCAAGTGATTAGTGATTTCAAAAACACTGAAATTGGATTTCAAAGAGATTTACAAAAGCCAATATATGAAAACAGCCTAAGAGTTTTTTTAGTGGATGAAAGGATAAGTAGAATGTGAGATTATAAATAATGGAATATTTTTCAGCCATGAGAAAGAAGACAATTCTGCCATTTGTGACAACACGGATGACCTTGAGGGCATGATACTAAGGAAAGTAAGTCAGGCAAAGAAGTACTTTATAATCTTCTATGTGGAATCTTAAAAAGCCAAACTTGTGGAAATATAGAGTAGAATGGGGTTACCAGAGGCTGAGGTGTGGGCAAGATAGGGAGATATTGATCAAAGGGTACAAATTCCCAGCCAAGTATTCTGAGGATTTAATGTACAACATAGTAATTACAATTAATAATAGTGTATTATATAACTGAAAGTTACTACAAGAGTATATCTTAAATGTTCTCACAACAAAAATAAAGTGGTAATTTTGGGACATGATGCTTCTGTTAGTTAATGTTCTGATAGTAATCATTTTGAGATAGCTATATATAAATCTAATATAAACTATATATTTATATATAAATCTAATGTAAATCTAATAAACCTATATATAAAATCTCAAATCAATGATATTCACCTTAAACTTACATGTCAACACATCTCAAATAAAGATGGGGAAAAAAGCAGTAATGACCTAGAATATGGGTTGAGAGAAAAAAAAAAACCTGTCCCCATTATAGTTTTTCTGGACAACGATAATCCCAAGTAGATAATTTAGTAGCCTTTGATATATAACAAACTGCATAATAAGCATTACTTTTCTACACCTTCAGAAATTGAAAAACCTCATCAGGAAATATACAACCAGATTTTTTGAAAAATGAGTATGATTAAAAATTTTCTTATTTCATCATTTTAATTAATTTCTACAGTCATGATTCATATAAAAACCCAATAGTAATTATTACCTTATTTTATGATATGTAAAGAATAGGAAAAATTATACAGTAAATCATTTTTGACTTTTATATGTAATATGTGATATATATACACATGTATGAAAATAATTTATTTCCAGATGCTGAAGAAAATTATTTAAACTACCTCAGCTTCTACTAAATTATTTGTAAAAATAGGGGTAAAAACACTACTTACCTCGTAAACTGCTGTGAGGATTATGTAAAATAAGGAATGTCAGGATTATAATGCAGCACTGGACACATCATAACTGCTTAATAGGTAATAACAGATATTATACTGTATTTTATTTGTGAGATTAAACTGTACCACTTCAAAGTATACTCATTAAATTTATTTATTTATTTAATACACAATAATGAAGTTGACACACACTTATGCAATTGTCATCCAATATATTATAATACTTTAGTTCACTAAAGGGATTAATCTTATATTTATAACATTAAATTACACTCTATTTGCCAATAAACCTACACTATATAACCTGGATTATATGTCTAATTACAAAATAAGCAAGCTACACCAGACTGATTTATTTTTATTATGTGATTTACTTTATCACCCACCTGGTGATATTAAAACTAAAATGAACCACGCTGCCATCAGGTCAGAGTGGCCACGAGGTTCTCTGACCAGCTGCTCGGCACCCAGGGTTCAGTATGATAAAAATCTTGCAATGGCCCTAAACATTTCTCACCCTGTTTTTCTCCCCAATGAGAGCAGAGACTTTCATAAAGTAGAGAAAATATTTTATTCATGTTATGTCAAATATAACATTATAATGTTAACCCTGCCACTACAATTTCCTATATACTGGTAAACAGCAAGAGAAGTCACTTCTTACATTGTGGAGGGAACACTGCCACACTCACCACCCCCAGGTTCCGGGATGAGCGCTCCAATGCTGCATGGGTGTCTTTTGGTCAAAGCACATCATGTAATATAACAAATTTATGGCTCCTGCCAGCAAGAGCTGTCATGGCGAAAGGGTGTCATTTCTATGTGACTGCAATAGTGAAGCAATTTTGGATGTTGTACATGATGATGGTCTATTGTAGGACAGATTTTAAAAGCAACTTTTCCAGGTTTAAATAATTTACTGGGTAAATAATCACCATGCTTAGCAGAACTGTTACTGTAGCAAAGAAATACAGAGAAAAAGTAACTCAAGGAAAGTAAGTGTAGTTTGTAAAATCAGAACCCTTTTAGTTTCTTGCTCAAAACTGTGATTCTTCTCCCTTTGTGAGAAAAAACTATTTGAATATTACCTATGTACAGTTTTATAGTTTCAACCTCAACATAAGTGACGTTATTTAAATCCAGAATGGCAAACTGAATGAAGAACATCATGTTCAAAATCCAACAATACACACTGCACTGCTCAATCAACATGTTTGTGAAAATTAACTATGATAAACAATATCATAAGCTTATCATTCAAACTGCTAGAAAGAGGTTAAAAATAAAAAATCAGTAGAATTACTATATGAAGACAGGGAGATTTAAGATTGTTTCTTAGCCCCGGTTATTGAAAGTATTAATCCATGTGAGCTAAACAGAGTAAAGTAAATTGCTATGTACAATATCTTTTGAGGTATGATTGAAGG